>NW_020173388.1:5569431-5571576 GCF_003031525.2 Neophocaena asiaeorientalis asiaeorientalis | reverse complement strand
ACACTACCAAACGTAAGGTAGGTAGCTGGTGGGAAGCAGCCGCATGGCACAGGGATATCGGCTGGGGGCTTTGTGACCGCCTGGCGGGGTGGGAGGGAGGGAGACGCAAGAGGGAAGAGATATGGGAATATATGTATATGTATAACTGATTCACTTTGTTATAAAGCAGAAACTAACACACCATTGTAGAGCAATTATAGTCCAATAAAGATGTTTAAAAAATGTTAAAAATAAATAAAATAAAATAAATTTTAAAACATGCAAAATGACTTCCTGAACGTCCTTGCACATACATCCTTGTGCACATACAGAAGCGTTTTGTTAGGACAAATTCGTAGAAATCAATTGCTAGGCCAAAAGGTGTGCAGAAGTTAACTGATATTGAGCCCATGTCTTCAGATATAATTGTCACAGTAAATTCTTGAACGTCTGCATGTGAATCGTCTGCTTTGCTAATTACTTGCAGTTTTACAGGGTTTCCTCTGCCTCACAGTGTTCGCTGATGTGACGTGTGGGAGGATGTGGGGCTTTGGGCTCTGAAGCATGCCAAATCAAAAAACTTTAGGAAGTAATAAAAAGATACAATTCGTCTTATTTTCAATTCATGGATAATGCAGGTTGATTATGTTGTTCATTGGAATATAGCCTCCTATTCCAAAGTAACTCCTTATTGCCCATGTTCAGGTAGGTTGCAGATTAAAGCACGCCTCCTTGGAGTTGAAGCTGAATGAAGTTTGGCTGCAGGTTGGATATTGGCTCAGCCTCTGTTCCAGCCCCAGGAAGAAGTTAGATCATCAGAAACAATAATCCTACTGATTAAACAATAGCTGCCTAATCTAGCATCAAATCAGTGCTCCAAGCCCTGCCGAGAGATCTTTTTGTTCTCCTTTTTTAACGTATAATTCTACCTCTTAATTTAATGCAGGCAATTCTCCTACTTTATGCAGTCATGATAATAAAAATGATTTTTACTGTTGGAAGGTTTTAAAACTTTTTCAAAGATCCTTTTCATGTTTACTTATTTTGAATCTTACAGTAACACTGAGGCAGGGAAGACTTTTTATAGCTGAGGAAACCACATGATTTCTAAAAATCATACAACAGTAATGAGAGCACTGGGATTAGAAATTCCAAATATACTAATTCCGGTGTTGTTTGCACTATAATACACCATGGAAAAGCAAGAGTTACTGGGAAATGTCAGTATTCAGAAATAGGTTGCTTTGCTTCTTGAAATATTTCAAAAGACGAGTGATGGACTAGCCAGCCTATAGAACTGTTTTATGCATTTGTATAAGAACAACCTCTTTTCAGGCTGTACTACAGTTCTAATAATGGACATTATGATTTTAATAGCTATGTGCTTCATAAAATGCAGCTAAGGGAAATAGCTTAGACTATCTGAAACCATCATAAACTAGGCAATTTTCCCTGGGATAACAGGGCGATAGAAATGCTTTATTATCTCTGACTCCAAATACATATAAGGATTAAGTCCAACCACATTGTTACAGCAAAATTAATATACTGTGTTTATAACAGACACAACTTTTTCACCCTCATCATTAAAATATATGTGAAAATATAAATGTGGCCTTAATTAGCAGATTCCAACATTCTGTTCCACCCAGTTACATAAATAGCACCCGTGTTCTAAAGAATAATGGCTGTATCCTCCCAAATGTATTCATACATGGGTAATGTTTCCATCACCCACATTCTTGTCTACATTTAAAGCGATGGAGACGTCAAGGACACATGGTCTCACGTGGCCAGGGAAGCATATTTGCTCACTGTTTCTGGTTTATAAGCTAATTGGAATTTTAAAGAGATTTGCCACATTATCCTGGCAGATGGTATTTTGCTTTATCATTATTCATGGGTATTAATGACTTCCCTCTGGAGCATGTGTATCCTGTCGATTTTGAATTTCATTACATTTCATGCTGACTGCTCCGAACAGAATCAGATCCAGTATTTTCGGTGTGGCGCATAAGCTGCCGATTGTTTGGTTGGTTAAAATTTTAGGCTTGATTAGGAATTAAGTAACTCTTTGAAATGAAGAAAACCTTTTTCTTCTCTGTTCTGAGGATTACGTTGCATTTCTTTTTCTTTCTTTTTTTTTTTTTTTTTTTTTTTTTTTTT
>NW_020173388.1:5567770-5569414 GCF_003031525.2 Neophocaena asiaeorientalis asiaeorientalis | reverse complement strand
TTTTTTTGCGGTACGCGGGCCTCTCACTGCTGTGGCTTCTCCCATTGCAGAGCACAGGCTCCGGAGGCACAGGCTCAGCGGCCATGGCTCACGGACCCAGCTGCTCCGCGGCATGTGGGATCTTCCCGGACCGGAGCACGAACTCGCGTCCCCTGCATCGGCAGGCGGACTCTCAACCACTGCGCCACCAGGGAAGCCCGTTGCATTTCTTATTTTGTTGAACTCCTACAGGATAGCGTGTGATATCTGGTATATATGAAGACAATTCCAGAATGGATGCGTCTTTCATTAGCCTGAGATAATTAGACATCCTTTCTTTGTAGAAAGGTTGGGGTTTCCTTCCTAAATGGAGAAAATGTGTGAGAACATGATGGAATAATCCGGATCCAGAAAGTCATTTTTTACTTAATTCCTTCAACAAATACATATTAGAGAACAGCCTTTTCTTTGTTTCCTTGATCTCTGGGATGCTTACACCTAAATGAGGCAGCTGGCAGACCTGATTCCAACGAGCTAATTACCTGAGGGGAATGGTATGGGACAGTAGAGCAGCACAGAGCCGAGAACTGCAGTAGGTGGAGGCCACAGTCCCTACTTGGGGGTAACAAAGAGCCAGAGGAGTAGGGTGTAGATGGAACCTCCTGATAAAAAGAAAGCTTTTCTGCAACCAGAGGACACGTGTTGTTGGAAAGTTCGAGAATGGGAGCTGGGGCTAGGGTAGCCAGACCTGGTGGCCTCACTTCCTGCAATCCCCTTGCTGGATTCCAGACACCATGGCCCCCTTCACACCCATCCTCCCAAACTTTCAAGAATGATTGTATTTTAACTAACCCAACATTGTAAATCAATTGCACGCCAATAGAAATTAAACCAAAACAAAACACAACGTAGGGGTTCAAGGTGGCAAAAAAAAAAAGAGAATGATTGTATTTTGGTGCTGCCATTCAGCTGCTATCATAACTCCTTTTGCAACCAGAGTGAGACTATAGTGATGGTAGAGTCTAAAAGATGTGGATGGTGAGGTGATATCATGACCATATGGTAAGGTCATGACTTTCTAGTTATGATTTTGGAAACAAGGATCCTTCCAAACTGAAATATAAAGTGATATTTTGGCATACTTTTCTAAAAAGACACTTATTTAGTCATTGTTCAACAACCATTTTCCGTGTATGTTAAGTCCTAGGGATACTAATAGCACTAACATTCAGTGAACATTGTGGTTAATCGAATTATACTTTGGAACTCTATTCCTCCCCCTCAGCCTCATAGGAGCAGATATTCTCCCTTCATTGATGTTGGACTTGACTGTGTGACTGTCTTTGACTAACAGGATGTTATCAGACATGATACAGTAGATACTTGAAGGTTGCCTTTGTTGAAGGACATATGCTCTTGACAATATTGAGTCTTCCAATCTGTAAACATGCTATATCTCTTAGGCGGACTCTCAACCACTGCGCCACCAGGGAAGCCCAACAAATGCATTCTAAAGTGATGCAACCCTTTTGGAACAAATGAAAAATTTCTATGGGAATGCTTGTAATTCCCATCTTTAATATACTTTCTTCACTGGGTTTCCAAGACATTAACCTCTCTTGGTTTTCCTCCTGCGTTACTGGTGGCTTTTTTTTTTTTTTTTTT
>NW_020173388.1:5499571-5567606 GCF_003031525.2 Neophocaena asiaeorientalis asiaeorientalis | reverse complement strand
GGGGTTTTTTTTTTTTTTTTTTTTATCAGTTTCTTCTCTTCTCCTGGCCTCTATTTGTGTTGGAGTGCCCTAAGGCTAAGTCTTTGAATTTCATTTTTTTGATCTCATCTATCCTCATGGCTTCAAATAGCATCTATACGCTGGAAGCTCCTAATTGTATGTTTCTAGCCGAGTCCGCTCTCCTGAACTACAGATTCATGTGTCCAATTACCTGCTTAACATCTTCCTTTGGATATCAGAGTTGACCTCTTAACTTCAAAGCTTGACTCCTACTTCTTCCCTCAAGCTGATCTAGCCTCAAGCTCCCTCATCTCTGTTAATGGCAACTCTATAATCTTCCAGTTGCTCATACCCCAAATCTCGGAGTCATCCTTGACAATTCTTTTTCTCTTTCTCACACTCTGCATCTAATCTGTTAAGACTTTGGTTCTACCTTAAGCATCTCCAAGATGTGTTTAGAATCTGACCACTTCTCACTACCTCTATTGCTACCACCCTGGGCCAAGCCACCATCACCCTTTGCCTAGACTACTGCAGTAGCATTCTGAAACGTCTACCTTGCTTTGCTCTTTCCCCTTCTACAACAGACTTTTCAAAGCAGCAGCCAGAGTGATCCTTTTAAAATGAAGTCGGATCATGGTCACCCCTTTGCTCAAAATCCTGCAGTGACTCCCTATTTTACTCAAAGTAAAACATAAAGTGTTTCAAATAGCTGTCAATGCCCTTCAAGATCCAGCCTCTGGCATCTCCCAGCTTCTCCCATTCTCTCCTTTGTTTACTCCCTTCCAACCTCACTGGCTTCATTGCTGTTTCTAGAACATAGGAAGGATACACCCATGTTATGACCTTTGGGCTGGTTGTTCCCTTTGCCTGGAATGCTCCTCCTCTTGCTATGTTTGGATAATTGTCTCACGTCACGTGTCTGCTCAACTTCACCTTTTCCATGGGGCTGACCCTGACTGCCCTATTTAATATTGACCTCAGCTCCATCCACCGCCCCACCCATGCTGCCTCTGCTCCCAGCACTTACCCTGCTATACTCCCCCCTTCCCCCAACTTGTAACCTTCTAACGCACTGTATAGTTTATCCACGAGCTCATGGTTATTTTCTATCTCCGATGCTAGAAACTAAACTACACGATGGCAGGATTTGTATCTGTTTTTTTCACGATGTATCCCTGGTGCCTAGAATAGTGCCTGGTCCAGAATAAGTGTTTAGTAAGTATTTGGTGCAGGATTGAATGAATCCCCATCCACAGAGGGAGGAGTTACACGAGGCTTTAGGGCAGCAGACAAATGGAGAAAGCAAAACTTAAGTTGGAGGTCAAATTCAACATTGACCTAAAGCTCCTACCTATGTATGTCGATCGAAAACGCCTATGACATAATGGCTGTGCTCTTCTCTAATGAAAAAAGGGACAACAAACATGATAGTGAATGTGTGGGAAGTTTTTTAGCAGGGACACATCTGAAAAGTGCTGAAAAAGTGTTTAAATAGAGTTTCTCTTGAATCCAGAAAACTCAAACCCTCCATTGAAGCTATTTGCCACCATAACATCCTTTTTAGACTTATAGGAAGAATTACATTCTTATTTTTATTTTTTAATTTTTTTGGCTGCGTTGGGTCATTGTTGCTGCGCGCCGGCTTTCTCCAGTTGCGGCAAGCGGGGGCTACTCTTCGTTGGGGTGCACGGGCTTCTCACTGCAGTGGCTTCTCTTGTTGCAGAGCATGGGCTCTAGAGCTCAGGCTCAGTAGTTGTGGCGCACAGGCTTAGTTGCTCTGCGGCAGGTGGGATCTTCCTGCACCAGGGCTTGAACCCATGTCCCCTGCATTGGCAGATGAATTCTTAACCACTGTGCCACCAGGGAAGTCCTACATTCTTATTTTAAATAAAACCCAGAGTTTTGCTGGCAACCTGTCCAAGCCTGGAGTGAAGCAAAAGCAAGAACCAGAGGCGGAGGAATTTCTGATCCTGAACACTATTGGAATTAAGTACGTGGGTGGTCTTGGGTGGTGGCTATTTTCATAAGAAATACACTTATGTATTTGTAGACCTCGAGGTGAATTTCTCAGAAACACTGACTTTTACCTCACCAAGACTGAGAATTTGTTCCACTTCTGGAATGAATAAGCAAACATTGTTTAGTCTCAATTCCTCTTCAAATTCAGGACTCTGGTTAGGTTTCGATGGGGGCTACTTGGCAAAGAACCCAGTCCATCCATAGAGGCGTGCTTCAGCATGGAGTACAGCACACAATAGTCTGCATTATGATTATGCTACAGCTGAGGGCTAGCCACTTGATAGAGCTCCTCTATGTTAATGACACTACAATAGAGATTATTTATTCTTGTGGTTGTACTGAAGGGTAGGGACCAGGGGGCTCTCACAGAGCCCGGAATTCGACTGCCTTCTTAAATTTTGCACCCTAGGCATCTCACTTGCCTTACCCTTGTCGTCGTGGTCCTGCTGTAATCTGTTCCCATTCTGAACCAATTGGAGTTGGCATTAGATGCTCCAGGAAATCTAGAATTTCTTCATGCTGACTTCCCTTAAATAGTGTCACCGTTTTGATTCTGATGGTCTCTGGCCTTGGACAAACCTTTCCTTGTTAGCGTCTTGAAATTATGGAGAGCTCTCTGTGGAAACTGTTATTTTTTGGAATAAATAATACCATTTGCTGCTGGAAAAGAGAATTTTCCTCCTATTTCCCTCTTTCCTCCCAAAAGATTGTCTTTCCTTTTCCCACAAACATCATTTATTCCATTTCTGTTGCTAAATCATTGTGTTTTTGATAACAATAATTAAGAATCTGGTGGAAAGTTTTTATAAACTAGGTTGATCCTTGAACAATGCAAGGGTTAGGGGCACAGACCCTCAGCCCAGCTGAAAATCTGCATGTAACTTATAACTGATCCTCTATATCCGAGGTTCCTCTATATCCACAGTTCCACATCCACAGATTCAACCAACCTTGGATCATGTAGGGCTGTAATATTTACTACTGGAAAAAATCTGCATATAAGTGGACCCCTGAACTTCAAACCCATGTTATTCCAGGTTCAACATTATTTATTTTAGATGAGCAAAGGAATATTCAAAGAATGTAGTAACATCTAGAATTACAAAGGAAGAGGTGTGATTTGTGACCAGGTCTATTTTATAAAGGGGACAGAGAGGTTAATGCCATTGAAAGAAGATTTTTATTACTTACATTTCCTGAGAGGAGAGAGCACACGCCGTGCCATGAAGGGGCATATGGGGAAGTACCAGAGTCGGTCAGGAGGCAGAAGGAAAAGGGAAAAGTATAGGTACAACCTTATTAGATTTTCTGCCAGAAAGGCAAGGCAGATTAGACACTTTGGGATTGGCTAGTTTGAATAATTCCAGCAAGTTTTGGGGCTTAGGGGTTGTCCCGAGATGTCTGGCCCTGGGTTGATATATGACAGGGGAAATACTGACTTGGTGTTAGTGAGATAAAGGAGGTGGTTGGAGGTATGGGTTTGAGATTGGTTGGAGAGTTTGTAATATGACTTCTGTGCACCTGAGAAAGCTGGATAGCAGGGGAGATGTAAACAAATTTGGTCATTAGTTTGGCCCTGTGATTAATGAATGCCAAATAGACAAATACAGTCCAAGAAAATACAGTTAGAACAAAACGGTATCAGAGCAGAAACTTGACTCCAGATATAAAGCTCTTTCCATGAAACCATCCAAACTCATCAAATTCTCCCTCTTCCGGCCTCTACATCCCTTACCCCACTCCAAACCTCCTAGTTTGCAACATTAGTTCATCAGCCACTCAGCTGCTTTAGTTGGAAACCTGACCCATCTGCTACATCCTTCAATTCTACTCTTGAATATCTCTTCAATTGGTCCTTTTCTTTCTCACTGCCTACTGCCCTTGCCTTGGGTCAGGCTGTCTCGACTTCTCAGTCTCATAATCCTATACCCACACCCAACTAGCTTCATCCTGTTTCCAGAATGATCACTCGTAAATGACAGATTTGATTACATTACTTCCTTGCTTACATCCTACATGCCTCCCTATCTCCTTCATATTTCTCAGTAGAATACAAAGGATCTTTCATGATTTGACCTTTGCTCTTCTCCTAGCTGTCTATCCTACAAAACTATGATATTGTGTCCATCTACTGACCTGAGCCACAATCCTAGGGCTGGTGCATAATAGGATCTTATTAAATGTTTGGAGAATGAAGATATAGATAGATAGATAGATAGATAGATGATAGATGGAGAGAGAGAGACAAAGACAGAGACAGAGAGAGAACGATTGAAATTCTTAACCAAATTGGTTCTCTTAAAGAATTGAGTTTTATTGGTGTGCAGGAATGGACTCATTGCTAGTTTTATTTTGGTTACTGTTAACTTTTTCTTAAAAGATCTGTAAGGTTCTTGTGCCTAGGGTAGGGAGTATAATGCATCCAGGGTATCAGAGTCTTACAGTTCAAATCTCTTGCAGTTAAGAACCAGGCCTGGAATAGAGGCACTGTCCCGCAGATTGTTTTAAGTACCACAAGGGGATGCTAGAGAGCAAC
Organism: Neophocaena asiaeorientalis asiaeorientalis; assembly: GCF_003031525.2. Taxonomy (NCBI): domain Eukaryota; kingdom Metazoa; phylum Chordata; class Mammalia; order Artiodactyla; family Phocoenidae; genus Neophocaena; species Neophocaena asiaeorientalis. The sequence continues at coordinate 5,563,048 of NW_020173388.1, read as the reverse complement.
AGAAACTCGAAAGAAACTTCTTTAAAATGTCCCCTTTTGGCCACATCCTCATTTCCTTGGTCTTGGTAGGAAGTAAGATGTTTTCTTCCATTTGGGGTTATATTTACTTAGTGGATATGGCTCTGCTGTGGATTACCCATATCTGTCTGCTTGTAATAATTTCCTTTATACCAATCCCTCAAAGAGCTTTATCCGTCTTCCCTGCTGTGCGGAGCGACTCCTAATATGCTTTCCTAGTCCTCAACTTCTTTTTTTTTTAAATATTTATTTAATTTTTGGCTACATTGGGTCTTAGTTGTGGTTAGTGGGATCTTCGCTGCAGTGCGCGGGCTCCTCGTTGTGCGGTGTGGGCTTCTCTCTAGTTGTGGTCTGCGTGCTCAGTAGTTGCGGCATGCAGGCTTAGTTGCCCCGCGACATGTGGGAATCTTAGTTCCCCGACCAGGGATTGAACCTGCGTCCCCTGAATTGCAAGGTGGATTCTTAACCACTGGACCACCAGGGAAGTCCCTGACCTCAACTTCTTGAATGCAATCTAAATCAATCTGGTTTTCAGAGGAAAGGAATAATGTTGGCTCATGTATCTACCACGGAACCAGCTAGCAGAGCAAGCATCTTTGTATCAATTGCTAAAAGTTGCCTCTTCTGAATGAACAAATTATGAAAAGTGCCGCTGCTTCCAGGGTGACCCGACCTGACCCCATGGTAGACTTTGGGAGCTAAGTTTTGGCTGGATTTCAACCCTCACCCCTTTGGCCAGGCAACCTGGAGACAGAATTCCAGAAGAATTAGCAGACCAAAGGGAACCGAGAATAACATGAGGTTTAGGTACATTTTTTTTTTTTGGCTGCACCACATGGCATGTGGGATCTTAGGTCCCTGGCCAGGGATCGAACCCACACCCCCTGCAGTGGAAGCACGGAGTCTTAACCACTGGACAGCCAAGGCAGTCCCCTATATACATATTTTTAAAAATTATTTTCTGGAAATTTTGCGAGGGAACTTTGTACAGAAGGAGTGTGCATCCCATGCCTGGAGACACCTGCACTTTCCTAGTTGTCTGAAATGTCTGAAATAGGTCTTAATCACAATGAGCACTATTTCTGTATTTCTTTTCTGTATGTGGAATTAACATTCCCTTGTGACTCAAAGATGCTCAGTTACTGAGTCCCAAGGGGAGGTGTTTCGGATGATCTGCTTTGGTTGTTGCACTGTCAGTTCAACACGTTGTAGGAAACATGGAAATTTTCCCTGATGTTATATGAAAGAGCATTTTCATGCACCAGCCTAGCCTGATTTATTCTTTCCTGTGCATTCTTACAGTCTCCTTCTTGAATTCACTGTCTTGTCTGATTATCACAAGAACCGTCTATCAGTTAGATTACATTTGACTGCATGCATCACAAAATCGAAATATCAGTAGCTTAGGTTCATTTCTAATTTCACATCAAAGCAGCCTGGAAGTCACCTAGGCTGGTATAGTAGCTCCACAGGCATCAGAGACCCAGAAACTATCTTCCTGTCCATTCCTCCACCCTTTATGTGTGGCTTTCATCTTTATAATTACCTCATGGTCTAAGATGGCCACCGGAGCCCCAGCCATCAGGCCCGAGTTCCAGGGAGAAAATAAAGGAAGGTGAAAGAGCAAAAGGTACTTGCCTCCTTGCTGAGTCAACCCCCTTAGGAGTCTTATTCCACAACTTCCATTTGTATCCCATTAGCCATTCCTATCTGCAAAGGAAGCTGGGAAATGTTTTCTAGCTGGGCACACTGAGACTCTTGACAATATAGGAGTTTGTTATATAGGGAGAATGGATATGGGGTAGGTAACTAGCAGCCTCTACCACATATGAGAATTCAATCTGTTGCCCAGGACAATACTGAGATTAGAAAACAAAATGCAAGAGGAGTTACACACGGAGAGTTGCTGCATTGTCTTCATACAGTCACCGAATGCCTATCTATTCAGTGGCTGCTGGGTGGAGTCAATCCCTCCTCCTGTCTTATCTTGAACCCACCTAGCTTCACTTACCATCAGTATATTCTCTATTTCCAGTGCTGTCCTCTCTCCTGGGCTCCAGATTCACATAGACAATTACCAATTTGATAGCTCCTCCTGGAAGACACACAGGACCCTCAAATTCAAGAGGTCCCCAAATGAGCCTGGACATCTGCTCCTCCTCCAGTGTCCATGTACCAGATGCTCAAGCCCCAGACCTGCATGTCACCTGGACTCCTTCTCCTGGCTCCCTACACTCTCCATGTTCTGCTTCGTAAGTCACTCCTGAATCCTCCCTCCACTCCATCTCCGCGACCATCTATAAGGTCATCCCGCATCACCTCTCACCTGGACAGCGGCCACAGCCTCTTGACTGGTCTAGCCTTGTCCATTCTTCCCTCTCTCCAATACATGCTACAAACAAGAGCCAGATAAGTTATTATTAAAAAACCCCACCAGCCCAATTATGTCACTCCATACCTTCCTGCCAATCGATGGCTTCTTGTTGCCCTTAGGGAGGAGTCAATAACAAGGACTAAAAGGCCCTGAGTGATCTGGCCTCTGCCCACATCACTTTGCATCACTCTCCCCTTTGTTCCGGCCCAGCCTCATTTGTCTTGCTGATGAACTAAGCTCTTTCCCATTTCAGACATCGGCATGGGCGGTTCTCACTGCCTGGAATGCTCTCTCCTTGGACCTCTACCTCTTCATTTAGTGAATCGCCATGAATTATTTGAGGTCTCAGACCCACGCACTCCAAAACCATGCCAGATGCTCACTGTATGTGTCCTTTGAAGCCTTCATCCACTTTCTAATTACCTGCTCAATTGTAAGTTCCTTGAAGGTAGGCCCCCTCTGTCTTTTTCCTTCCTGTTCTCCTGTGCCTGGCGCAGCACTTAGCACATATTCATTCGATGACACAATCCTTCATTCATTTACTCATTAACTCAGAAGTATTTGTCGATCTTCCTGTCCTCATTTACAGTTCAGTGGTGGGGAAAGACTTAGCAAAATAATAAGTACCCAAATAGTTACTTCATAAGACTTCTGATCAGAGCTGCAAGTAGAAAGATAGGGCATTATGAATATATGTAAAAGGGGGCTCCAACCTTGTCTTGGAGGGACAAGGAAAAGTGAGTTTTCTATCAAGGACATAAATGGGAATTTTTTTTTTTTTTTTTTTTTGCGGTACGCGGGCCTTTCACTGTTGTGGCCTCTCCCGTTGTGGAGCACAGGCTCCGGACGCGCAGGCTCAGCGGCCATGGCTCACGGGCCCAGCCACTCCGCGGCATGTGGGATCTTCGCGGACGAGGGCACGAACCCACGTCCCCTGCATCGGCAGGCGGACTCTCAGCCACTGCGCCACCAGGGAAGCCCAATGGGAATGTTTTTGCCATGTCAACTTCAACCCCTCTCTGCATCCCCATCCCTAGCCTTACACTGGACCAACAAATATAAACCCAGTGCGAGACAAGTTCAGCTGAAACCTTTTTTAACCCATCAGTTTCCATACTCTATCTTCTCAAAGCTTCTGATTTCAGAAAAATAATCCAGGAATTTTCCGCTAATTCCTCTGCCTCTCCCTCCACCATTTTCCTGCCCATTTTTCTACCATCAGACACTCTCTTCCATCTTAGGCTGGTTCTGCTTTTATTGGAACCTGTGTAGAACAAGGCTCCATTATACCAAGCTAAACATGCCCCCCTATTCATCATGCCCTAGGTTCCTGAATTGGGTCACCTTGGGTAAGTGAGATTGTGGCGGCTCTTATGAGTTTGTAGTCTGTGATGGCCCCAGGATAATGAACAAGAGGGGCTTAGAGATGGCAAGGGGTCCTAGGGGACTGGACTTAAAGCCCTCTCTCTCTCTAAGTAAAAATAGCAGTTTGTAAAAATGCTTTTATTCAAGTTTATATAAAATTGAAGAAATATATACATCATGAAAGAATAAGAACATCAAGGAGGGTTTGATGGCAGGTCTGATGAAGGTTATAGGGTGGTTAACCGCCAACGAATTCTCCACACCAGCCATCCTTTGACATCAGCTGTTGCTTACAACCTACTGACATCCTTGAGATGCGATGAGCCTTTGTTGGCAGCCAAGCACTGCTGTGTCTTAGAAAGTCAGCGCACAAGCAACGATAAAGCTCCTGGCTGGAATTTAGAGGTCAGAGACTTCATTTTGTGCGTTTTAATCTTTGGACACCCAGATTTCTCGTGGGCAAACCTCCACCTCCCTTATGCACAGGGTACAAATTTCATGTGAAATCTTTGGGCAGGGGTCTGGGGGAGCCCACCCAGACCCAGACCCAGACCCATGCTCCTCACCTGAGTGGGTAAGGAATCCCCAAGACCTTTGGAGAATGCTTGACTTCCTATCCAAGCAGCAAGTTGGCCACAAGGGGGAAGCATCACACAGAGATAGCGCTCTGGCTGGACCTGTTCTTTGTTCTGCCTTTCCTATTGTCATCCACAAAAGGAGGGCAGGTGAGCCGCACTGCAGGAGGCTGCTGTTCAGCCGTGACCATGCCTTCCTGTGGTCTTATCCCGGCCATACAGTGAATGGACACTCAGTGAATAGTAATTTCCATTCATGAATATGCAGGGTTTAATTTATTAATGAAATTTAAGCAAATCCCTGAAAAAGATAAGTGGCAAATTTGTAGATTCCGAAGAGTCATCCTGTGCTGAAAACTGGGAGTCAGAGGATCTGGTTCCAGGGCTGACCCCGCCGCGCACTCACTGGTTGTGTGCTTCCAGTCACGTCTCTTAACCTCACCTTTCATATGGTCTCCAAAGGCTCTTTCTGTCTGTATTGCAGGGCTGATGTGAGGATGAAGCAGGAGAGCCTGGGCGCAAGCACTTAGAAAAATGGTAAAGCAGGATTGGAAATCTACTAGTGCTACACTTTAGGTGAGTAAAGAAAATGCAGCTGGTTAGATCTCTATACTGATGTGATTTTTCTGAGGTGGGCAGTGCGTGTGTGTGTGTGTGTGTGTGTGTGTGTGTGTGTGTGTGTGTGTGTGTGTGTGTGTGTGTGTGTGTGTGTGTGTGTGTGCGTGAGTGCGTGTGACTCCATTTGGTGCAACTGAATCGAAATCTTAGCTCGATTTAATCATTTAGACCATCTCTTCAGACTAGGGTGCCAGCTGTCCTGGCTCACCAGGATTTTCCCAGTTTTAAAACTCAAAGTCCCGTGCCTGGGAATCCCCCTCTGTCCCAGGATAATGAGGACCCAGTGTCTTTGGGACACTTGCTCAGGCTTCCAATCCCCTCTCTTCTCCAGGAAGACACTGCTGGAATGGGGAAGACGGTTCACCTGATTCAGAGCAGTGAAGAGGAGCCCGGGCCTTTGGATCCCTGTGGAATTCTCTGGATCCTGTTTTGAGGGTCACGGGACTGGACAGCTTCAGAGACTGTTTGGGTTCCCGCTACAGCTCTCATTTGGGGCCTTTGATCCCCAAGTCTCCATCTACTCCACTCCTGAAGCTTTGTCCTCAGGCCAGGTCCCCAGCCCTCGATGCTCCTGCAGATAGGAACCAAATGGGCCAGGACCTTGATCGTGGACTCCCAGCCTCCAGAGCCGTGAGAAGTAAATGTCTGTTGATTAACGCCCCTACCCTGGCCCCGGAGCTGAGACCCTGCCCAAAGCCTTTCAGTGCTGCCCTGCAGTCCACCCCAAACTTCACGGCAGCTCATCTGTTTTGTGTGTGTCGGGGGGTGGTGGCCCTGCTTCCTGGGTGCTGGGCCCAGCAGATGGGCGTGATACTCACAGAGCAGAGGCCACCAGAGGCATTGGGACAGGCAGCTTCACAGCCTTCCAGCCCCGGAGACTTGGTCCAGGAGCTCAGGCCATGCCTGCCTGCAGCCTGGTGTGCAAAAGGCCTGACTCCTGGAACGTGTTCTTTGTCTCCCCTTCACCATAGGCCTGGGCACTTCTGGTCACCTGCTTACCATGGGGAGGACTTGGGGAGCCAGAAGTGCGGCCTCAGGCTCACTCGATTATCCCCTCTTCCGTAAGGCCCATCACTGCCCTTGTCATATTAGAAGTGACAGCATCAGGTGTGGACTTTTCCCAGAAGCTTGAAACTCCTCCCACGGGGTGCCAGGGGAAGTGTGCGCTAGCCCAGATGTTTTCAGTCTTCCTTATTCATATTTGGGGTTCTGTCCCGGGGTGGGAAGGACTCTAAGATGACCCCAGGATTCCCAGCCTTTGGTGTACTCACCCTCCTAGTATTCAATAAAGCACTAACCTAGGTGCTGCTGCGGAGGAGATTTTGCAGATTTATTGACCTTAAGAGAGGGAGACTACCCAGGTGAGCCAGAGCTACTCACATGAGCCCTTTAACCAGATCTGGAGGTCGGAGACAGAGGAGTCAGAGAGATTGGAAGCATGAGACACATGGCAAGGAGCCAAGGGCAGCCTTTAGTTGCTGAGAGTCATGCCTGGGTGACAGCTAGCAAGACAACGGGACCCCAGTCCTACAGATGCGAGGAAAGGAATTCTACTAACGACTGGAATGAGCTTGGAAGCAGATTTTTCCCTAGTTGATCCTCCAGGTAGAAATACAGCCAGCTGACACCTTGACTTCTGCCCCGTGAGACCCTGAGCTGAGGACTGGCTAAAACATGCTGGGCTCCTGACCCATGGAAACTAAGATAATAAATTTATATTGTTTTAAGCCACTAAGTTTGTGGTAATTTGTTACCCAGCATAGAAAACAAATACAATGCCCCTACTTAGGGAAAGGGTTCGAAGATGGAGAGGGCAAGCATCCTTTTATCTTCCTTCCTCCTCAACCCTTTCCTCCCTTTTCTTCCCTACAGTTCTTCCAATTGGCAGGGGCAGGCTTTTCCTGCCTTAGAACAGCCAGGTCTGTGGCCTTACTGCCACGTGAGAAGGGCTATCTTCTCTACTGGTCTGAGAAAATCTATGATCCGAAACTCTAGACGTGAAATGATTCCTGCTCTGAATGTTCTAGAATGATTTGGAACTGGAGACACCCAAAGGTTAATATGGTGGCTTACCATCCCCCAAGTATTGTTCCATTATATGCTACGAAGATGCAAACATTATATGTGCCTGCAGTAAATGATGAAAGGCTGGTGTGTTGATTCTGAACAACGAGCAAACCAATTTTTACCCTTTACCATTTTCCGAAGAGGTCTTCAGCCCTGCTCAAAGTGGCTGGTTCTTTATTTTCTCTTCCACATTAATTTATTTCACAAATGTTTTCTCAACTCCCTGATATGCTCAGTGCTATCGTGGCTTGAAATACCCGGTGGCAACACAGATTTAGTATTGGCGAACCATCTACCCATTTTCAAAAATTTATGTCCATCACTGGGGGCACTCAGCAATGTGCCAGGGTCTATTAGAAGTGACAGGATCAAAGTAGTGCTTTATAATGGAGGGTCAGTTTTATTTGGAGATTAAGAGAATAAGCTAAGTGTTTTCAATATGTCATTTAAAACGTATTTTTAATATCTAAAAGAAATAGCGGTAAGTTTTGGAGGAGAGTGGAGCATATGTATGAATCTTGAAGACAAAAACAAGCAATTTCAAAGCATTTATAGACTCATTTTAGGCTGTGACTCCGGACTCTGGGGGCCATGTGACTATTCTATTCTACTATTGGCAACCCACTGGAAGATGGTTTTGGAAGACCGTTGCCCATCCGTATGGAGAAAAGGAAAGGGGAGGGAGAAAGGAGGAGGAGGTACCACCTAGGAGTTTATGGGAAGACTGAAGAATTGGTGGTGGTGAAGTTGGTCCATTGCCGTCGAAGGAGCACTGAAGACCAAGGGCTGGTGAAAGTCATAGACTCAAACGTTAAAAGCCAAAACTTTAGCTATGGGTTATTTTGTTTGTTTGTTTTCTAAGTTTATTTTATTCAAGTAGAGTTGATTTACAATGTTGTGTTAATTTCTGCTGTACAGCAAAGTGATTCAGTTATACATATATATACATTCTGTGGGCTGTTTATAGCTGTATAAATGAAACTATGCTTTTTTGGGGATACATTTTTTGGGTACATTTGGTATATTTCCAGATATTCAACCAGAGGCACATTCCCTCAGAGAGGGTCAGGGTTTTTTATTTGGAAAGCACAGAGAAATAAGGAGTTAAAGTTAAGGATTTTTTTTTAATATTTATTTGGCTGTGCTGGGTCTTAGTAGCGGCATGTGGGATCTTTAGTTGAGGCATGTGGGCTCTTAGTTACAGCAAGCAGGATCTAGTTCCCTGACCAGGGATCAAACCTGGTCCCCTGATTGGGAGCATGGAGTCTTAACCACTGGCCACCAGGGAAGCCCCCAAAGTTGAGGATCTGGTGGCCAAAATAGACTCTTAATGCCTGATTTGGGAAAGTCACACATTGAATTGCAAGAGCCAGGCCCTTGAGAGAAAAAATAACATATTTTCCCGAATTCCAAAATTCCTATAACTACAGAGCTAGGAGAATGTAGGCTATGACCAATTCAATTTCCTGCCACATAGCAAGGCAATTTCAGACTTTCTGAACTGGGAGGTGTTTGCGGGGAGAGGAGAGAAGAGAGTAAGACAAAGCAAAGGACCCTGGGAAGGTGGGTGATGGACTCTCTGTGGGCAGGTTTGGGGGTGAGAAGACAGAGGAAGTTTTACCCCATATCCTGTGGGGAGGGGAGCTTGTCAAATTGCCTATACAATAAAAGGATTAAATTAAATCTTTGAATTCTGTGAGCTCTTCCAGGTCTGAAATTCTATGATTCTAAATCTTCTTATGCAGATTGGGTGGGTATTTCAAAAATCCAGATTATCAGCTTTGCTGGAATTTTCTGAGTTTCTTCTGATTGTGAAATATCTGTCATATTGGGGTTATGGGGATTACAGAGAGGTATGAGGTAGGGATCACAATTCCTCTGCTCCCAGCTCCCTTTTCTATCATGAACTGAGGTGTGGGTTGTCAGCCCCACGGACCTTTATGGGGACTCAGTCTCATGAGCCTTCAGATTTTCTTCTTTGTACTTAGAGAGTAATTCCAGGAAGCAAAACAGTGACCAGTGGGAAATAAAAATTCCCAGTGAGGATACCCATAGGAACTGTTGATCACCTCTTCATCTTATGCTTCATTTTTTTTTTTTAAAGAGCTGAGATACAGTTTATATATCATACACATTCATCCATTTAAAGTGTACAACTCAATGGTGTGTTAGTTTCTGCTTTATAACAAAGTGAAAGCAATTATACGCCAATAAAGATGTTAAAAAACAAAGCGTACAACTCGATGGTTGTTAGTATGTTTACAGATACGTGCAGACATCACCACAGTTAATTTTAGAACATTTTCATCACCCCAGCACGAAGCCCCATATTCCTTAGCTCTCATCCCCCTTCCTCACCAGAATCTTCTTCTCTCAGCCGTGGCAACCACTGATCCGTTCTCTGCCTCTATAGATTTCTGTTCTGGACATTTCATACTTAAGAAATCATATAATATGTGGTCTTTTGTGACTAGCTTCTTTCACTTATGACGTCTTCAAGGTTCATCCGTGTTGTAACATATGTCAGAACTTTATTCCTTTAGATGACAAAATAATGCATTGTATTTTTTAATTGAAGTATAGTTGATTTACAATACTGTGTTAGTTGCAGGTGTACAGCAAAGTGATTCAGTTATACATTTTTTTTCCCGATTCTTTTCCATTATAGCTTATTACAAGATGTTGAATACCGTTCCCTATGCTATACAGTAAATCCTTCTTGTTTATTTTATATATAGTGGTACATAATCCCATGCATTGATATGCCATATCTTATTTATCCATTTTTCAGATGATGGACATTTGGATTGTTTCCACCTATACTTCATTTTGTGTGTCCTTCAGTGTCTGTGGTTCTACTCCTAGGCTCCTAACAATGAGACCTATTTTCCTTTCCTAAAAACGTAAGTGGACTAGGAAAACCTGATGTGTCTGGGATTCAGACAAATCAAGTTCCATACGTGTCAAGTGGTGCATCAAGATGGTGTGCAGGAAAGAACTTCAGAGATGTCCAGGGTCTCATGTTCCCTCAGAGGTGATCAGCCTCAGGAGACTTGACTTACAACTACCCAACTTACTAGCCCAAACCAGCAAACCACCTGATAAGTCAGGAGTTATTTTATAAATTTACAATGCCTCCAGACAGACCTGGAATCAGGAGTTGGCTGGTTTATACATGATCTCCCTGTAGGAAAGGCTACATGAGAAGTCAGATTACTACCAGAAGGTTGCCTTGTGAGTACCGCTGCAGGTACAGGGGACTGGCTCTAAGGAATTGACATGTAAGCCATAATAGCTGGACAACTTTGATAAGTGTCTGATAGGCATTCTTCCAGGCAGGGCATGGTTTCTCAGCGGTGCTGGATAAATACTGACCAACTTTTGTTGTTTTCACCATCTTCTTCTCGTTCCAAGCTGAACACTAGCTTTCTATGTATATTGAGATTTTATAATGTAATTATTTAAAACAGTAATATCCAAACGTTTTTTATTGTGTACCCCTATGATTAAAACTTTTTGGGTGCAAACTCTATATATGTTTATTTATTTATAAAGTATATACATGTACTACTACCAATTTGTATATTAAAATGGAGATTTATTTATTTCTCTAAATTAAATTGAATCTAAATTGAAATAGTAATTTTTTTTCCTATACCCCAAATTGTCTTGTCTTCTCCACTTAAAGAATACTGTTTTAGAATTTTTTGTTTTTGTGTTAAATCCATCCCAGACTTAAAGTTACACTTTAATCATCTGGTTTTTTACTTGGGTTGACTTTCATTTGTACTGACCTTACAAATCTATCTTTTAAAGTAGGTTATTTAGATGAGATCAGAAAGGCTGCTTTATCTGTTTTATATTGATTCCATTACTTTCCATTTTAGGTGAGGTGACATTTTCTATTCATTTCCCAAAATTCCAGGGGGCAGCCTACTGCAGCCTTCTAATCACAGACTAAATTCTTACAGAGGAGCTAATGTTCTGCACTTAGGCTTCTCTGAGAAGAGAAATGGTGGAGATGAGTGTCTGGGGGTGTCACTCCTAGCAGGAATGTGGGTTGATGGCACCAAGATGGTGAAATTGGGGTTAGTAATAGAACTTGGGAATTGGCAAGAATCATTGCGCCGCAAAGCTCTTAGAAGCAGGCACGGCGCTCTGCCTGCCTAACTATGCCCGCTAATGTAGTGATTGAACTGTAGAGATGTCAGAAGAACTAAAGTGAAGCTGGGACCCCAGGGCAGAGAACATGATAGTTCCAGAAAATTCTTTGGTCATAATTGAGAGACACCAGTAAACTAGGATTTGGGTACCCTGGAGAGAACACTTGGGGCTCCAAATAAAGGATTTGCTGGGTTCCAGATGAAAAGGAATCTACTTCCTGAGAGACAGGATTGCTAAAAGATAGAATTCTGTCCTTGGACTACGTCAGTGGTTCTTTACATTGGTTGCAAATTGGAATCACCCGAGGAGCTGTTAAAATTACTGATGCCTGGGCTTCCCTGGTGGAGCAGTGGTTGGGAGCCCGCCTGCCGATGTGGGTTGAGGCTTGGCCACTGGAACTTTTTTAAAACAACTTCAGCTGATTCCAATGTGCAAACAAGGTTGGGAACCATTGGACTAGAGGGAAGAAGAACGAAGTGACCTCAGGAGATACAGGAGGAAGCTTGGAGGGAAGAGAACAGCCTAAGTCATCCTAGAAGGGTGAACCGCAGAGCCTTCTGTGACCTCATTCCCCAGGCCCCCATCGACATTGTGAACAGGGTATTCGGAAAGAGAAGGCAAGGGGGAAAGGCTGGGATTTCTATGGCACCTCAGGAAGGTGGCCATGGAACCTTCTGTTTGGGGGCTACCGTCAGTCTTGGTTATAACAGTAGCTGTGACCCCGTAACTCCTTTGCGACGACAGTGCAGGACACAGAGAAAGTGCTCCATAAGTGGCATCTCTTATTGCATCCTTTTCCTTCTCAGTCCTTTCTGGGCCTCTCTGCACGGGTGTTCTCTGGCCTAACATCTTATTTCCCTTCAATTCCACCATTTTGCAGGCATGGGAAGGAAGGCAAGAGAATGGCTTCCTCTGACCTAGAAATACCTGGGAGAATCTGGTATACGGTCTTCGGCAGGCATGAGAGTGAATGTTCTACAGCTGCAGTTCCCAAAATGAATTCCTTAGATGCTGCTTCCTGAAGATGTTCTCCTCTGTGTCCACGCAAGCTTGGGAAACGCGGCGAGCTTCAGTGCCCTCGTTGAGATTCACGCTGCCCCTCAGGAGAGAAAATGCCCTGAGATCTTCCGCAGAAAGAGACCTGTTTGTTTTTCTTTAACTCTCGTGTCCCAACTCATCTGGCCGTGGAATTGTTTTTTTCTGCTCAGTACATTAACATCTTGCCTCTTTCTCATGACACACTTTTGGGAAACTGCCCCAGAAACTACAATCGGTGGCTTCATTCACAAAGAACAAAGAAGGCAGCTGCATCCTGTACACACGAAATGGGGCAAGCACCCCAGTTGGGCCCTGGCCTCTCACTGAAACTGTGCCCTTTTCCACCGCTCTACCACCCCCTTCCTGTTGCCATGGCAATGCCCCTGGAGAGTTAGGACCAGGCTCTCTATTTCTTTCCTACACCCGCCTTTGTGTCTAGAAGAGCGCTGAACACGCAGTAGGTGATGTTTTGAAACATTGATTGATGGAGAGTTGGGGGGGTTCATTTGGACCATCTGCAGGTGGGCTGGGGAGGAAGAGACAGCATCCCATGGTTTGCATCTATATATCTGGTAGAAGAGCCAGCCAAGAGGGTGGGAGAGTGCAGGTCTGGGAACTCACATAGCCTTGGCGTTGCCTGGTTTTTTGTTGTGTTTTGTTTGTTTAAAGCTGGATCACAAATATTTCACAAATTAGGGATGGCGAAGGGCACATCCAAAAAAGAAAATATTTTGATTTCTTGGTATGTTTGGTTCAGGGGTGAATTTTTCTTTCAGTAAAATTTCTGGTCACGTTGCTTGCTAGGATGTTGTTTTTGTAATAAATAATTTTCTTTTAAGTCTGTGAAGAAAAGGATGTCCTACTTTCTCCTCTGTCTCTAACTGGTGACCGTATTTTCAAAGACCCAAACCAGGACACAGCCTGATTGACACACAGCCTCACAGAATATTTGAAATAGGGGGTCTGACAGGACCGAGTATTTGTGTGTGTGTGTTTAGATTTATTTTTTATTGAGGTGACATTGGCTTATAACATTATATGAGTTTCACGTGTACAGCATTATATTTCTACTTCTGTATGCCCTACAGCGCGCTCACCACCGAAAATTTAGTTTCCATCCGTCACCATATAGTGATTCCCTTTACCCAGTTGGCTCTCCACCCCGTGCCCCAACAGAGGGTACTCTGGTAGCCACTACTTATGAGTAGCATCATTTCTAAACCATAGAGTCAGTAAGGCCAATGTTGGTTTCCATTGATGAAACCTGGGTACTATCCACATATTTTCTAAATTCATGTCCACATTTAAAATTTTATTTATTGCCGCAAAGAGCAGCCTTCCCAGAGAGGGGGAAAAAAAATCCAGAAATTCTATTCAGTGTCTAAGTACATGAAAGACCCAGTTATCTCCAGTTTGCTCTGCTGCCGCAGCCTGACCTTGGGCACTCTATGAATGAAAGGTTTGTGGGCATCTGCCTGATGCAAGCCAAGTGCCTGGGAAAGCCTCACACTACTGTTTCTGTCTCCCAGCCGGCCGAGAAGGCTTCCCAGGGTCTGCAAGTACCGGTTCTTCAGGCGTGAGCACTGGCGGAGGATTATAATTTAAATCAGCTGGTTCTTACTTTCTTAAGTGTGAAAAAAAGGCCAGTGATTAGGAGTGCGTGCATGTGTGCGTGTGATGGGCTAGCATTTGTGGAGAATCTGCTGTGGGCTGAGAACTGTACCTATGAGATATATAAACTGATGTCTGCTTATTGATCTCTGTACCTAATAGATAGATATCAATTTATATATCTCTATCTATTGATATGTACATATTTATAGGTAAATATAAACCATTTCATGTATGTCAGCCATATAGCTATATATATTTATTTCATATATGTATCTGAATATATATCAATATATATCAAATATGTATCAATATATCTATATCCATCATTTAATTTTATTTTTATGACTTTGTTTTAGTACGAATAAGGAGAAAAGGAAATGGAAGCTGAAAGTGGGTAAATACATAATATGAACCACATAGGTCAGCCTGTAAATCTCAGCTTATTCGTATTCAGCTCTGACTCCTTTAAAGAGACACTTGGGGCTTCCCTGGTGGCGCAGTGGTTAAGAATCTGCCTGCCAATGAAGGGGACGCGGGTTCGAGCCCTGGTCCGGGAAGATCCCACATGCAGCAGAGCAACTAAACCCATGCTCCACAACTACTGAGCCTGCGCTCTAGAGTCCACGAGCCACAGCTACTGAAGCCCGCGTGCCTTAGAGCCCGTGCTCCGCAACAAGAGAAGCCACCACAATGAGAAGCCCGCGCACCGCAACGAAGAGTAGCCCCCGCTCACCGCAACTAGAGAAAGCCCGTTCGCAGCAACGAAGACCCAACGCAGCCAAAAATAAATTAAAATAAAAAAAATAAATAAAGAGATGCCTGTTTCTTTAACCTTGGTCATGGCCAGGGGGCATGTTTAAACCTCTGATAGGAGAGCATTTTCATGAATGAGAAATATAAGTCTCCCCATCTGCCTGCCTAGGGCCCACATTCCAAGTGGGATGATGAATACAGCACCTACCTCTTCTTGCATGATTTTACAGCAGGATCTACCTCTTGGAGAAAGGACCACAAGACCGTAGACTGGAGACGCCAACAGGACACAAACAGTATTAGAATAGGCGTGTAAAACGCAAAAGCTACTTTTTGTATGTAACAACATAAAAATTCTTATTTCCCTAAGTCAGTTGGAAGAAGCATCACATCAAACAAATTAAGACTGTAAGATGAGAGTGGGATGAATTGGGAGATTAGGACTGACATATATACACTACCATGGGTAAAACAGCTAGCTATTTTAGCTAGTGGGAACCTGCCGTATAGCACAGGGAGCTCAGCTTGGTGCTCTGTGGTGACCTAGATGGGTGGGATGGGGGGTGGAGGGAGGTCCGAGAGGGAGGGGATATATGTATACATATAGCTGATTCGCTTCGTTGTACAGCAGAGACTAACACAACATTGTAAAGCAATTATACTCCAATTAAAAAAAAAAAAGACTGTAAGATGAAAGGCTAGGGGCCTTGGATTGTATTGATTTCTGAAAGAATGGCTGGTTAGCACAAAGGAATGAATAATTAATGAAATTTCAGTGTCCACGCTCAAGAGTCTAGGCTAGCACTGTCCAGTAGGAATATAATGAGAGATGCAAATGTGAGCCACATATGTAATTTTAAATTTGCTAGTAGCCACGTCAAAAAAGTAAAAAGAACCAGGTGAAATTAATTTTGACAATGTTATTTAACCTAATATATCTAAAATATTATCACTTCAACATATACTAAATTGTTAATAAGATATTTTACATACCAAGCCTCAGAAATCTGGTATCTTATACTTACAATATATCTCAGTTCTGACTAACCACATTTTAAGTGCCCAGTAGCTACATGTGGTTGGTGGCTACATACTGGAAATCAGATTCAGACCATTAAATAAACCTAACCTAGTAGTTATAAGGCTGAAAAAAAAAATGGAAGCCATCTAAATATTTGACAATGCTGCATAAACAATCATCCATCTATACAATGGAATCTTAGGCATTCATTAAAAATAATGTTATAGAAGAGAATTTATATAAAATGTGTTCAAGAGATAGCAGGAGATAGAGTCTAAATAACACTTAATTTTTTGCCAGAAAGACACTTTGTTTATTTTAGATGAAGTAAACTGAATAATATACAAACATCAATTCTCTCCAACAGAGTTAATTGACAATTACATTTAAGTCAAAGTCATTAATAAATGTGGATCCTGATAATTCAACATATGACCTGAGAATATTATCTATGCTACTTTTCACTCTAATTTCACCTAAAACAATAACTATACTTTATTTGTGTCCATGATCATAAATTAATAACACCTCAAAAAATTCAAATTCCATCTAGATAGAGCAATCGCAAGTGTTAAATAACTCTTTAAAGACGGCGTGCTCTAAAGGGGAGCAGAGAAATGGAGCCGAAGTGAAAGAGGGATGTTGGGGCGACACAGGTTTGTTCATTATTTGTTTCTTTGTTTCAGATGGGAGAGATTACAGTATGTTTGCTTACTGATGGCATGGGGGGAACAATTGATAAGAAGTGAATTTCAGAGTGAACCTTTGAGCTGGTGAAAGGAAGTTGGATAGAGTGTAGAATGGAGACAGTGGCGTTAGGACCAGACAGTTCATCCTCTGTACCAGGGAAGGCAAAGCATGTGGGCACACGTGTGGGGCTGGGAGATGGCGGGGGAGAATGAAGAGGTTCTCTTCTTATTGCTTCAACTTGCTTGGTGAAATAGGAAGCAAACGTTGCTGTATCCCGAAGGAGTTACTCCAAGGTGCTACACGTGTTTCTCTCCATTAAGTGGGAATTATGGGCATTTTAAATGATCTTCTTTTTGCTTTTGTAGTTTTGATTTCTAACAAGTGTGTAATATTATATATCTTTTCTTAGTAGTAGGTGTCATCTCCCAGTGCCCTCCTTTCCTGCTGCTCATAAAGGTGATCCTAACCAGTCCTGCCATTTACCCATTACATGTCCTTGAAGGAGTTACTTGTGTCTTCGGTTCTTTGTTAGTAAAATGGGGGATGTTGATGTCTGTGCTATTTAATCCACTGGGTTGGAAGAGTATTAAATGAGAAAATGTAAGCAAAAATACTTTGAAAAAGCATCAGCAAGGCATGGATATAAAATGTTCTTGCTGTGGTTATTTCTGGTCTTGATAGGGAAGTATGAGGCAGGGGCGGGATCTAAGAATAGGACGGAATCATCAATTCACCTCTCACAAGCTACAAAATAGTTTTAAGAGCAAAAACTACTTTTCTGATTCAGACAGTGCTGCATTCTTTTGTTAAGCTTCTGATTAAAAGCTTTATGCTAAACTCTGGAAAACAAAATATGAAACACGTTTCCTTTGCTGTTACATTAGGTTAACTTGATTATTTGACGCTCTAAGCTAAACTGTTTCCTACTGAGACACGTTTTTCTTTTTTTGGCTTCAGATACATTAATTGTGACATTTACCCACATTTTTGCATTTGTATTCAAAACCACCCAGAGAATATATAACCATGATTATTCTTTTGTTATTTCTTTTCAAATTACTGTAATTGCATTGTTAGATATGCTTCAGCACATGGGTCCTGCTGGTTTGTCATCATTAGACACCTTCATAGAGCTCTACTAAATAAAAAAATTACAAGATGAAGATAAAACGACTTATTTAAGGCACTTTGCATGAATTAAGTAATGATAGTGGAGTCACATAACTCTTCCTCAAGTGTAATTCTGAACTGCTTTTGTGTCTCCTGGCATTTGAATATTTCATTGTCAGCCTCAAGGATTATAAGATGAAAAGACAATACAGAGTTTTTGCTGTTGTACAATGTGTAGACTATTAAAGATAAATGCTCGTTAATCTTTGCTTTCAACTTATTTACGTCTCCTCCTTTTCTATTGTTAGTGTAACCCCAGCTTTAAAGACCATTTTGAAAAATGAGAAAAACACAACCATCTCATCATCTGAATGTAACCATTTCGTATTCTCGGTCCATCTTTGTTCTTTCACATATACAGCCATCCATGGTTGCAATATAAATTGCAAGGTAAATTGTATGTATACAATTTTGAATATGAATTTGTGGAGTTGTATCTAAAAGAGTGTTTCTCAGGTACAGAATAATTGCCCAAGTTATGTCAAAACTTGATTGTGTTAGAAAAATACTGAGATCAGGAGACCTTGTGGGGAGGAAAACCCTCTGGATGGGGGGTCAGGAGCGAGATCTGATGTGGTTGTGGTAGAGGTCTTCTCAGATGATCCTTGATTAAAATTTTGAGCATTTTTAGCTCCTATTTTGATGAAAATCCTATGATTTACGCTGTCTCAAAACCATTTCAACAACGTAACGTTTTTCGCAATTGCTGTCACTTATTTCACACACCACCATGTTTCCAGCTTGTGGTAGGTTGATTGCAAATGTGACCCCAACGTTTTACCCCTCCTTGTATCCTCACCCTTTGCAATGTGACTTTGCAACTACTCCCGTTAAGAAATACAATCTGTTCACCATCCCTGGAATCTGGGCTGTGCTCCTGTTATACTTTGGCCAGCGGGATGCAGCAGAAGCAATGGTGTGTCAATTCCGAGCTTAGGGCTCAGAGCTTGTCCTCAGAGATTGTGTGCACATCCACAATAGCCTGCACCAGCCTGCCGGAGGATGAGAGACCATGTGGATTAGGGCCAAGTCAGCCCAGCAGAGGCTCAGCCCCCAGCCAACCACCAGCTGACCACAGATGCATGGGTGAGCCTGGTCAAGATGAGCTGAGCAGGCCCAGGTGAGCAGATCTGCTCAGCTGAGAACTCATACATGGTTGCTCTTTTAAGCCACTAAGTTGTAGGGTGATTTATTGTACAGACTTAGTTTGGTAATACATAAGTGATACAAAGTTCTATCACATTTTGACACTTGGCAAATTCTATTGGATAATGTTTCCCCTCGAGTTTCTGTTGTCACAGTAAGTTAATATTGGAGTGGGAGGCTATAGAGAGGACACATGCTTGGCTTCCATTGCCATTACCCATCTTCCACGAAAGGCCAAGGATTGGTAGAGACTATAGATTGACTGAGAAGTACTTTGAATCCCCATTGAATGCTTGAGCTCAGACAATCTACCTTAGGGCTTTCATGCTTCTTTCTTCAATGGGCTGAATGTGAAGGAGGACTCCTGTTATTTTTTCCCTTTTTTAATGAATCCATCAAGCCTATAATCTCTTCTCAACAGATTTTCAAGTGAGCAGGAAACTGAAAAAGATAAATGAAAGTTGGAGTGGTATTGTTAAAGGAGAAATGGTCTCTGTAACTACAGGTACCATCTAATTAACCTCAGAATCAGGCAAGGACCCTGAGAATAGAAGTGCCCAATTCACAACTAACTCAACCACCTGAAATTTAAGCAATTCATCCTTTTGTAGGGGAGGTGCTGCGGCTGCTGTTGTTATTTATTTTCATTCTAATTTTAAATGATTTAGGGTATAGATGTACCTTCATTCAGATGCAGTATTTCCCAGTACAGTGTGCGTGTGACAGACTCCTTCTATGGAGTTACGTCACTGATGGGCTCAGGTATCTCACAGGTCAAGTGAGTTCCCAGACAGCAGTAACCCCTCAGCAAACAGCCAGTCTTGTCCTCTGTATGGCATTGAGTTCCTGATTTCTTATTAATATGCTCTGATAAGGGGGTCGATTTAATCTATTTGAGGAAGAGGGAGAAAGAACTAAATCTGTCTTCCTCCATCTTTTAAACATTCATTGTACACGTTCCACGGTAAAAACGGCACATACGATTACTATCATTTTTATTTTTAATTAGAAAAAATATTTCTGCTCGTTTCACACATCTTATTGTACAGGAAACAGTCTTACATACGTATCTGGAATAATGTACCATCGCACACTTTGTTTAAAGGCAAAGCACCACAGGTAAAGCTATCAGCTGTCCAGGGCTCTCACCTGATGGGATCTTCTTTCCTGATTTTACATTAATTTCTGAAAGTCAGAAATGTCATCTCCCAAAAAATGTTAAGGGGTTTGTAAAAAATAATTACTTTATTCAATATGATAGCTGTAGAAATGGAGTACATTTTCTTTAAGAAACGAAAAACGAAGAAGAAAATGCCAGGTAACATCACCGGCACATCAATATAGACCAGCAGAAAAGATTCTGTTGTAAGCCTGTCTCCTTGATACCAAGAAGACATTCTAGTCCAAGCTTTTAATATGCTTCCTGTGTTTTCACTAGATGCTTCTTTTCTGTTGCTTTTCATTCATCCTTTTCCATATTTCAAATCAGGGCGTTGGTATAGCCTTTAAAACTTCATTAACAGGAGCAAATCCAGTCTCCATTGATTTATTCTCAAAAGGCACTCTCACCCATCAGATTGCCCGGCAGTTTCATTCTCATGAATACTCTAGCCATGAGAAAACTCAACAGAACACAGATGAATCCAGTGAATACAAGAAGGAGTCTGGGGCTTCCCTGGTGGTGCAGTGGTTAAGAACCCACCTGCCAATGCAGGGGACACGGGTTCGAGCCCTGGGCCGGGAAGATCCCACATGCTGCAGAGCAACTGAGCCAGTGCGCCACAACTACTGAGCCTGTGCTCTAGAGCCCGTGAGCCACAACTACTGACCCCTGCGCCTAGACCCTGTGCTCCGCAATGAGAGGAGCCACGGCAATGTGAAGCCCATGCACCGCAAAGACGAGTAGCCCCCGCTCACCGCAATTAGAGACAGCCCACGTGCAGCAACGAAGACTCAACGCAGCCAAAAATCATAAATAAGTAAATAAATTTATATTTTAAAAAAAGTATTAAAAAAAGAAGTCTATTTAGTTTTGGAGTGTTTGGTGCCTTGGATCAGTCGAGGATTATGAAACCCAAACCTCCCACTGTAGACAGAAAGCTGGATGTGAGTCCTTCATACTATATCGTCCATTTACTCCCTAGGCCAAGAAAGCTGTGGGCCTCTGCTGCCCGTGCTCATCAGTCACAGAGCCAACACTTGAGGTTCGACGGTAACGTCATAAATTGTTCCTCCGGCGTTGAGGAAGTAAGACACCACCACCAGAGCACACACCATCATGGTCAATGGCAACGTGCACCCAGGGTGGCTTCATCAGCCTCGGACTGGGTCATTCGAACACTAAGAAGAGGACTCGGTACAAAGCCTCCGTGTTGGTCATGGCAGGGGAGGCATTCCACAATTATTTTTTAAATTATTTAAAAATTTTGTTTTATTCAAGTATAGTTGATTTACAATGTTGTGTTAATTTATGCTGGATAGCAAAGTGATTCAGTTATACATATACATAATCTTTCATATTCTTTTCCGTTATGTTTTTTTTTTTTTTTTGTGGCCTCTCCCGTTGCGGAGCACAGGCTCCGGATGCGCAGGCCCAGCGGCCATGGCTCATGGGCCCAGCCGCTCCACGGCATGTGGGATCTTCCCGGACCGGGGCACGAACCCGCGTCCCCTGCATCGGCAGGCGGACTCTCAACCACTGCGCCACCAGGGAAGCCCCCCTGCAACGATTTTTTGACTTTCAAGCATGTTCCTCTGAAACCGAAATCGGAGTGTCATCCATCACCGTTGATTTGTGCTAATGCCTATCAGTACCTTTTCTTCTTTCCACTTTTCTTTCAGAGTGTACAATAAATTATATTCAAACGGCAGTCATGGAGGAAACTTTCCTTTCCTCCTTCATCAACAACGCTGATCGATGGGCGCGAAAGCCCCTGGCAAGCAGCATCTGCTCTAACTCAAGGATCCCGGCCCGAGCAGAGGATGAAATTAACAGACACAGAGCAGCTTTGCTGCTCAACGTTTGTGCAAGTCTGGTACATGCACACGTCATTAGCAACTCTATTTGAGAAGCAGGATCAAGGAGGTGAGCAGGAGAGGGGATCTCATTAAAGAGATATTCAAGGAAGAGGAAATTCAGAGCATTTAGGTAAAGCTTCATGGCTAAAATAGATGAACAAATAGCCGGGTAAGTTTGGGAGGCGTTGACAGACAATTTACATAACTTTGCCTCTGCATCTTCCAGAACAGAGTCATGTTAGGCTGCCTATTTTACTTACCCCGTAGGCTAGAACGAAGCCTTTATGAGGGCAAAGATTTTGCTGTCCTGTTCATTGCTGTAATCCGGGCTTGTAGCATATAAAATTAAATACTCATGGAATGAGTTAATGTATACTTGCTCAAAGCTTACCTCGACCTGAGCTAGGCAGATAAGGTCTGGCATGCTCAGCAGGAATCAAAGCAATATGCGTGCCAGAAGAATGGTAACTTCTAACTAAAACTGATTGTTAATTAAAGTGTATGGAATCAGTGGTAAAATATTAGTGGAATGCCTCTCGTGCGCCCACCATTATTCTAGGCAACAGAGGAGATACGGTAGAAGCACAACACAAGGAAGATTGTGATTGGCCAGGCATGCTCTGAGTTCATTACTAAAGGCTTGCTATTGGCCAGGCGTGTTCTAAGTTCATTACTAGCATTAGCATATTCAATTCTGTCAACACCATCTACGGGGTAGGTTGGTAAAGTACAAGTGTGATCATCTCTCCGTTTGACATACAAGGCAACTCGTATCAGGTCAACTTAGTAACTTGCCCAGAGTTCTAGGCTGGCAAATGTGGAGCTGGGATTCCCCCCACCAAGCTCTTTACTGCCATCCTCTGTGTTCTCAGCCCGTTAGGAACTTACCCTTCATTTGAGGACACAAAAGGAACATATATGAAGCAGGGAACAACTAAATCTTAAACTCTGTGGCCCTGGCAGCAAAAGGGAGAGGAGTAAGTGTAGACTGGAGTTTTGAGAGAGAACTTCTGGAAGGGGGCTGTACTAGATCTGTCTGGAATTCATCATTGGTTTGTCTGTATATCCATGTCTCCATCCTCCCATCTACTCATCCACTCAATCTTCCCATACACTCACCTAACAAACATTTTCTGAGCTCCAACTACGTGCCAGGCCCTGAGCACTGCAGTGGTGGATTTTGTGCCGAAGCAGTCATACGTTAGCAGTCTTAGCTTCTCTGCCTGGGAGGGCTAAGATGAAACCACACACACGCACCAACAGAGGGTCTCCTCTAGGCGGGACCTGAGAATGTGCATACCTTTAGTACTGCAATCCCGCCTGCTGGAATTTACCTGTGGCGAAGTGACCTGTGCACAAGGGTATTCTCTGCTGTGCTGTTTTCAACAAGAAAGTATTAGGAATAGTCCCACGTTCATCAAAAGGGGACTGCTTAAATAAAACATGAGAGTACACCCAAAGAGATTACTAAGCAGCCGTAAATAGAAGTGAAGAAGCTAAAATGAGAATATCTTTAAGACATTTAAGTGAAAAATATCAAAGAGCATATGTACAGTGGGCTACCATTTAGGTAAAAGATGGGGAATATAAACATACTTGGTAGGATATCTATAAAATATCTCTGGAAAGATACACCAGACACTGATCACATCTGTGGCTTTCAGTGGAGGGAGCAGGTAGTTGAATGGCAGGAGAGATTTTCACTGGATACCATTTTATATCTTTTGAATTTGGAACCTTGTAAACGTATTGCCTATATTCCCCTACAAAACACTCTTTTTCTTTCAAAAATTCAGGCACCCAGACCCAAGTATTAGTGGTGTATCTATGAGTGCCAGAGTTTTAATTTTGGTCCCCTGAATCTTTTGAGGCACCGAGAATGGAATCTTAGGTGCCAGGATGGAGTGACATCTGGAACCCACAGCAGCATGACTCGTACCTGAAGTGCTGTGACGTTTGGTTTCTGTCCTTGGCTGGCCCGGAAGTGCCTTGGCTGGCATTTCCTCTTCCTTGGCCGAGGGGCTTCTCCCCAGACCTTGGGTTTGCAATTTGCAAGACGGTGGTCAGGGTGGGCCTCACTGAGAAAGTGACATTTATTCAAGGCTTGAAGTCAATGAGGGAATGAGTCCCGAGGGTATTGGAGGAGGGATTCCAGAAGGATGGAATAGCAAGGTCAAAGAATTGGAGGCAGGAGTATGCCGGGCAAGGTGGCAATGTGCCTAGAATGGAGTAAACAAGAGGGAGGGAAGAGCTGAAGACAAAGGAGTAAGTGGCAGTCTGTGTGGGGCTGAGGGAGGTGTGGACGGGAGGTCTTCCTCTCCCTTCCTTGAGATTTGACATCCAGACACTGCCTGTTTGTCCATCTCATGTCCCAGTTCTGCCAACTTGCTGCTGCCTGGTTCCTGAGACCCAGTCCCTGTCCTGCACTCAGATCTGGTTTTGGTTTCACGGCCTCATACCCAGTCCTGGTGGCCAGTCCAGGGACCTGGTCTCTCCCAGGTTGGGGAATGGAGCCCGAATTCCAGTTTGCACTGGAAGTGCAGCCAGTTCAGTCCCCACAGGGACTATGGGCACCATGAGGACAGACAGGAGCAAGGAATGCAGAGACTCATCTTGCAACCCCTGTGCTACGCTGGGCTTCCTCATAATTCTCAAATGGCACACCTTTACCTCGGGTACCCTTGGACTTGGATCCCTCATCCTCGGTCACTCCTTCCCCACCTTGTGTGAATCAATTCCTATTTCACTCAGATGAGTCTCAAATGCCCTGCACCTCCGAGAGGCCTTCCCTGACCTCCTGATGTAAGGCAACACCTCCTGTCCCCCCAATCCCCTTACTTGCCTGAATGTTTTCAATACACATATGGAGGTGTTTGTTGTCTGTCTCTCTCTGCTTGAATACCAGCGTGGGTGCAGTTAGGACTTTATCTAGAACCCCCAAACCTGTGGGGGGTTTGGCTTCCTGGTCCTTGCCTCAGTGAGTGAGTCTGGTTCCTGATTTTGGTCCCTCCCAGTCATCCCTGTCCCACTGGAGAACCAGGCTCTGCCCAGGCTGGAATGGGGAGTCCTAGGAATTAGGAGGAGACGTACCATCAGCTAGAATGGTATTAGGGCATCCCAGGAGCACCATGCCCTAACTCCGTTCCCTATCCTGGAGCAGAAACACACAGAAATGAGGAGAGAGCGTCCTCCAACATTTTACAGGAAGAAAACACAGGGTCCTTTTACTTGCTCAGAATTGCATTTCCCTTGATCTTAGCAGAGCTTTAAGAGGAGTGTGAAGTGCTCATAATTTTAAGGGTCACGGTTGTCATGACGTGACAATCTACTTTTGTTCTTACTGATTCTTTGTTCTTGAGAAGCAGCTTTGTTGCTAGTAGACTGGGGTTCAAGTTCTGGCTCTGGCATTGGGAAAATCAAGCCTTTCTGGGCCTGTTTCCTCATCAACAGTGGGCTGGGAGGTGCGTAGGAATGAGGGGTAACGTCTACCTCCCTCCGTTAGCAGATGGAGTACGGTCTTTGGTACGTAGTACGTGCTTATTTAATGTTCAGCCCTCTCCTCCTTCCTCAGCCCTCCTCCACATCCCCCACCATGAAAGATCCTTTCCATGTACTTAGTGGTCCAATATTGCCTGCAAGCTGTGAGGACTTGAAAATGCAGCACATGATCTCTGAGTTCATCATTTATTATGCCACTGGATGTTCCACATCCTGGTCACAGGTCTAACATCTGTAAGAGCTGATCAGTTAACATTTTGTTGTTGTTGTTGCTGATGGAATCACACTACATCTTGGTCAGTCTTTTCACACATGCATAGGTAAGTTAGTCAGGGTATTGGCTCAGCTGCTACAACAAAAATACCTGCAAATGCTGTAGCTTCAATAGGATAGGAGCTTGTGTCTATATTACATAATAATCTAGAAACAAGTGGTAGGTCTAGGTCAGAGGCTCTGGGCTAGGAGGGCATCCAGAGACCTAGGTTCCTTCTCTCTTGTTGCTCTGCAAGTCCCTAGCGTGGTGTTTTTGTCCACACGATCAAAGCTAGAGCAACACCACTCTATCCGCATCCCGGTCAGAGAGAAGGAGGCGGGAGAGGAAGTCCACAGTGAGTTCATTTCTTTTAGGGAAATTGCACTCCAGTTCCTTTGGAAATGTGGTCACATGGCCACGCTTGGCTGCAAGGGTGCTTGGGAACTGTTACTTCTACCTCCATGGCCGTGGGCTCTGCTAAAACTTGATAACTGGGGATCTATTATCAAAAGGAAGAAGAGGAGAGTGGATTTGGGGAACAGCAGTCTCAACACTCCTGGTCTGAAGGGAACCAGGCAAGAATGTGGCTGGCTAGGTTGGGGCAAGACCATGACCACTGGAAAAAGGCAACTGCTGACAGAGGTGGGTTTTAGGTAAATAGTGGGTATGCATTTCCCCCCTCCCATTTAAAAAAATGTCGTCCAACAAAACTGAAGGTAAACGATTGCATGCCCATACTGTGTTTGTAAGGGTTTCATACCATTCTGATCAGTCCAGCGGGTTGCTTTAGAACCCATTGGAAGTTTTTTGAAACTCAGAACCAAGGTTTTACCTCAAGTCATGAGGCTTTTGTGACCCTTGATGATCTTTAGGGTCAGTGCAGAAACAGAAAGCTGGTGTGGCCCATGGGCTCCTTGGATGGTACCTGTGGTCACAGGCACAGCATCTCGACTAAGATACCAGGGCTTGTCACTTGTCACTTCACTTTTCCTCCAGCATCCATGCTTCAGTCTCCATTTCCATTAACAAGGGCCAGAAGAAGCAGAAGGCCACAGAATTTGGGGGAGAGGATCACTCTTAACGGTTGTTAAGTTCTCCGCCAATGTCAACTGCAGCTGCATTGTGACAGATTTACCTCCAGGATCACAGACTGAGCTGAAGTAGACAGAGCAGATAGGAAAATTAGCTCACGTTTGTATTATTATTATGGAGTTGAAAGAGGCATTTTACATCAATTCACTCTTCTGGTCCTCTCATTTGGGGTGGATTATTATGTTGTTATTTCTATTCTTTCCAGTTGTCAGATGAAGCAACTGAAATGCAAAGAGATTATGGGTATTATTCAAGGACACCTAGATGGTAGGTGGTAAAGACCCATGATGCTAAGTAAGATTGATTTAAAAAATTAAATCAGGACATGTCTGTTGAAAGAATGGGTAAATACGGATAATAAGTATGGTCATGTCAGAAAACTTTGGACTCTGTCATAATAGTGAAGAGAACTCTCGTGGGCACTTCAGTGAATGTTCCACTTCCTCCTGATTTGTACTAGGGAATGGTACCAGCACTACAGACAAGTGCTCTGTGTCTAACTTGTCACATTTCTTGGCCACTCTCTAGTTGATAAAGCCGTTTCACACACATCAGCAGGCCTGTAAACTCACCAAGGATCGGGCCTGAGTGTTATTTCCCTCTGTGGCCACTGCAGGGCCTTGCACATAGTAGGTACCTTCTGAATTTCCATGGGAGGAGTGCTCTCATTGGTTCCCAGGACAGCTCAGGAGGGTAAGCAGGACAGATGATGTCCCCGTAGAAAAGGCCCCGAGACAGGCTCGGGGTGGCTGAGGGACAGGCCGAGTGTCCCAGAGCTAAGAAGCAGTGCTGGGACAGTGGTTTCCAGGTTTCTGACCCCCATGTTTCTTGCATTGCCCCACACCCAGATCAGCCCTTTAGCTCCCTTCTCTCTGGATCCGAAGCACTCACTTACAGGCACTTCATAGGGCCATCTAAGTATCATTTTTCTCTCAGAAGAAGCCTCAGTCTTTTATTCAAGAAATAAATTCAGAACTTGAGACAATTGGTCTGGTTCTTGATCCCTTTCAGTAAATGTGGAAACGCATCCTTTAGAAAATGCAATTCCTGCTCTTGAAAATACAAGTGGGCTTTCTTCCCCAACATCCTTGCTACAAAGAATTTGGTCACAGTTCTATTTTATCGCTGATTTTTCTGAAAAATGAACAGGACAAGAAAAACTTCCTTCAGAGTCCTCAAGGCCTGACCTTGTCCTTTGTCTCCCAAACCCAAACCTTCTTCTCTTTGCACAGTTGGGCTGAACTAAATTCTATCCTCTGGAGATGACCTCCATTTCTGATTCCCATTGACCCTAAGATTCACTACCCAATTTGCACCTCAGACCTGATCCTCTTGTTCTTCAAGTCCCTCTCTTGACGAATGGCATCATTTATAAGTAAAAATCCCAGGAGACACCTCCCCTTCCTCCTATGGCAGGCAGATTGTATAATGGCCCCCAGTGATCCCACCTCCTGCTGTTCACACTCTGGTGTAATCCCCTCTCTGAGTGTGGGCAGGAGCTGTGATTTGCTCCTAACAGACAGAATGTGGCAAAGGTGATGGGGTGTCCCTGCTGTGATTAGTGTACATAAGGCTGTGGCTTCTGTCCTGCTAGAAGTCTTTCTCTCACTGACTTTAATAAAGCCAGCTGTTACGTTGGGGAGGCCCACATGGCAAGGAGCCGAGGGCAGCCTCTAACCAATAGCCAGCAAGGAACTGAGGCCCTCAACCCAACTGAATTCTGTCGCTAACCACACGAGCTTGGAAGTGGATCCTTCTTCAGTCGAGCCTTTAGGTGAGATCCCAGCCCTGACCGACAAGCTGACTGCAGCCTAATGAGATGCCTTGAAGCAGAGGCCCCAACTAGGCCACACCTGGATTCCTGACTGATAGAAAATGCAAGATAATAAGTGTGTGTTGTTTTCAAGCCACTACATTGGTGATAATTTGTTACACAGATGTTGATAAGTAATCCACTTCATGATATCTAATTGGGCACTGAGTTCTACTGGCTCTTCCTGTCAGAGTTCTTGAATTTCTGTGTTCTTCCATACTTCTGTGGCCTTTGCTTTGTGTCAGTCCTCATCGGCCTTGTTTGGATAAAACCATTGTCTCCTGTGTCGGGCAGGGTACCACAGGAGCCAGAGGCAGTCTTCGAGGGTCTAACTGAAGAGCGACGTGGACAGGTTAGGAGCACCCAGGGACTGGCAACAGCATAATGCCATTATCACCCCAGACTTAAAGGGGCAAGGGGAGCCAGTGGTGGTGCCATGTCAGGTGGAAGCTGACGTGGAAAACGGGT
The DNA here is from genome assembly GCF_003031525.2 of Neophocaena asiaeorientalis asiaeorientalis. Taxonomy (NCBI): domain Eukaryota; kingdom Metazoa; phylum Chordata; class Mammalia; order Artiodactyla; family Phocoenidae; genus Neophocaena; species Neophocaena asiaeorientalis. The sequence continues at coordinate 5,534,293 of NW_020173388.1, read as the reverse complement.
TGTCTAGCCAGAGCTGTGGCTTTAGTTAGAGAGAACACAGCAGCTGCCAGATGGTGGGAAGGCAAGGGGAAGAGGTAAATAGGTACCCCAGCTTCTCCCTCGTCCTGTCCTCTAGTCTCTCCTGTCTCCCACGGGGCAAATTCATTCAGAAGCCAGATTGGTCTTCTGCCCTTGGACTGGGACTTACGCCATCAGCTTCCCTGGTTCTCAGGCCTCTGACTCAGACTGAATTATACCACCAGCTTTCCTGGGTCTCCAGCTTGCAGATGGCAGATTGCAGGACTTCTCAGCCTCCATAATTATGAAAGCCAGTTCCTCATGATAAATCATTCTCTCTCTGCCTCTCCCCATATTTCATACACACACACACATACACATATACATACACACACATATATATATATACCATCCGGGAGACTTAGCACTTTGACTTGGTATGTATGTTTACTGGTTGTTTCCTTTTGCTCTCAAGAGCAGGGACTTTGGTTTATTTACCTTTTTATCCCCAGGGTCCAGAACAAATAGAAGTCCAGTTGTTCCTGGCATCAGAGCAAGCTCCGTGGTGTAGAAAGCCCTCACTTGGGTGGAGCCACAAAGAGGTGGAGGTGGACAGCAAGCTGAAGCTAGGATGTGGCGAGGGTGGGCCAGCTGTGGGTCCACTACACCTGGCCTCCTGGACTAGGAGAGAAAGACAGCATGAAATCTTTGTTTCCCATTTAAAAATACCTGCTCCTGGGGGTCAGTCGGCTTCTTTGAGGCAGGCTCGTCGAATATTTTTGGAAGATTACAAAGAGAGTCGGGACTTTTAGTCATTAGCTTTTTTTTTTTTTTTTTTTTTTTTTGCGGTACGTGGGCCTCTCACTGTTGTGGCCTCTCCCGTGGCGGGGCACAGGCTCTGGACGTGCAGGCTCAGCGGCCATGGCTCACGGGCCCAGCCGCTCCGCGGCATGTGGGATCTTCCCGGACCGGGGCACGAACCCGTGTCCCCTGCATCGGCAGGCGGACTCAACCACTGCGCCACCAGGGAAGCCCTAGTCATTAGTTTTAATTACTGTGGATACTCCCGCCTTAAAAAGGGTCCTGTTTTGGACAATGAATTAATTGATCGCACTACCCCTAGAAAATGGCTGTGACTGCGTCCACCCCACAGCCATCATAAACAGCCGAGTTTTCTGTGTCCACCTCCGTCTTGATCGGGGAAGGACCGGGACTACGGTATGCTGGGAGCTCCTCTCTTGCCTCTTGGCACAGGACAGCTGGACACACAGAGGGCCGGGAGGGGCCCTCATCCCACTCAACAAGCTGCAGCCTTCCTCCCTGCCCTCCCTGCCCTCCCTGCCCGCACTGCCCTCCACTTGTCTAGCTTTCAGAGCATCCTCACTTCCCAGGTTCCAGTCCAAATTCCTCTGGGACTAGAGGCTGCCCCAGCTCCCCAATCAGCTGGGACCTTGACCTTTCCATCTCTTCCAGCCCCTTTTCCCTAGAGCTGGACCCAGCTCCCTGATCCTCCTTTGACCTATGCCAGATAGGATGCACTCACATTTTTTACCAAGAGGCCCACTCCGTGCCCCACACGCTTGGCTCAGATGCTTTGAGTCCCAGCATGACACTGGACTTGAGTTCATCCCCCCGCTTGGCCTTGGGGCCGGGCTGCTGGACCTTCTCTGGAAAACTTTGCCCTCTACTATTTCAGAGGCTTTGCTCTTGTTTCCATCTGGAGCAGGTCCTGTAATTCCCAGTGTCCTCTGTGACCAAGACTGTCTGGATTATAACAAGATTTGGCACAGAGTGTGCTGAAATAAATGAGAAAAACCGGAAGGGCCAGGAAGGATGAGTTCCGTGAGATTCATTCATCTGTTCATTCATTCATAACTTTGCTCGAACATCGTTGAAATATCTAGCAACGCAGTTCCAGACGCACAGTAGGCATGTAGTGTTTGTGGGATTGTACAGACAGGAGACACATACAGGGCTTCTGACAGCCAGATGGGTGAGAGTGAGGGTTCAGCGACCCTAATTCCTCCTCCACTCAGCTCAGGGTGTGGATTCCCCTCACGAGTCAGGAAGGATGGGGTATGCATTGTATCGATACTTAGTGCATCAGCTACATGACTCTGGGGATGATAATAATGTTGAGATCTGTTTTTGCTCTGGCTTCGAGTTTCCATGAAGCAGGTAACCCTGGCCTCTTTCCCCGGCGCGCTCCATACCTGGCTGTTCACATGAAGGATCTGTTCAGCTCTGCTCTGAGTTTCATGGGGCCAGGCCTCTGGAGGAGATTCTGTGATGATCCGGTGCTGCTTGGCACTGGGCGGTGCATTTAATTCTGGGGAAGTCCAAGCTCTAAGCTGTGTTCTCCCTTATCAGCTATATTATAATAGAGAACACTCGATCTCCATTTTCCATGGATACCTATGTCGACCTATCAATTAGTTCTCAACTTCAGTGGGAAAGAGGGATATTAATTACTGGGCCTTTTCAAAGCCCACCAAGTAGAAAGACAAGTGGACAGAAACGCACACTGCAAAGTGGGAATTGAGAGAAAGGAAGTGAGCCCTATGGGATCAGTTGCACCAACATCTAGAGAGGCCCATATGACTTCCCTGAAAGAAGGTTCAGAGCTGGCCTCTGAGTGGAGTCCTGGGCAACTTCAGACAGGTCGGCTCCTCCCGGGAGCACATCTTGAGAATCATTCTCCCATCGCTGCGGGCAGGAGTGCCACACCCACTGTCCTCTGGAAGGCCAGGAACAAGGAGGGGTTCAGTTTCTTGCCTTTTTCCAATTTCTCGCTCCCGGAGAGAAAATGAAGAGGAGAATGCAAGCCAGAGACCTCAAACCATATTACGCCTGGGGCTGCCTGCGTCTGAGGGGAGGGCCATCAATGCAGACTCCATCGATTGTGCATTAAAACTTGCAGTGATGGGCAGGTTAATCTATTCCTATTATTTATAGTTAAACTTGATTGAGTACCTACTGTGTAGGTACCTCAGCTCACTCTGTTTAAGTGTTAACTTGCCCAGGGAATATCTCTAAGGAAGATACCAGTAACTCCTCAGAAGCTTAGAGAGAATCTCCTTTTCTTCCCAGTTATCTTAAAATCCAACAGTTGGGCGATTTATTAAGCATTTTAAATTTATCATTGGGTGCTTCTTACAACTTGCCTGAGGGTGGCAACATTTACAGGGATCTCCCTCATTTCCCAATGGTTCCCCAAATGCGCACTGTGACTTTTGTTTTCATTTTGAAGGAACTCAGAAATGTAATCGTCTTAAGGGGAGTGCAAATGGTTGAGAGATAGATATTAAGGAAATGTAAATGTTCCATTTTACATTATTAACGAGGACAGCTAAAGAGCCGTGCTGGCAGCAGGCACAACTTTTAGAGTCTCTTAAGTATGTCTGTGCCGCCAACAGCAGGTGAAGGGCAGAGTGGGCCCCCCAGCGCTGTATGTCTATTCCTAGGGCATCCCGGCCTCACACTTGCTCCCAGGGATCCAGGAAGGAGCAATATCAAAGGGGATCCCCTTCCTCGGCCCGATTCGTTTCTCTGACGCTCCGACTATGGGGAAGATGGTTGAGGTGGGGGGATAGTTGACTCCAACAGCCAGATAACCAGAGGCTGGGACTGCTTTTGGGCACTGGAGCTCTAGGAGTATGGCGGGGTGGAGTTGGATGGCGGAGACCCTAATAAGCCTGACATACAAATATGTTCAGAAGTACTAAGTGAGAAAAAAATCAAGATGCAAAACTGCATATGCAGTATGATAACAATAAAAGTCACCACTTATTGAGTTTTTACTGTGGGTCAAGCATTGTGTTAGGTACTTTTCCTGCATTATCCCAGATAATCCGAACCATACTCCAATGAGGTAGGAGGTGTATTTGTTATTTCTAAGATGAGAAAAATGAGGCTTGAGGAAATTAAATTACTTGCCGTTATAGACTGAATGTTTGCGTCTTCCAAAATTCATATGTTGAAACCTAATCCCTAATGTGATGGTATTTAGAGGTGGGGCTTCTGGGAAGTAATTAGATCACGAGGGCAGAGCCCTTAAGAAAGAGAGTAGTTGCCCTTACAGAACCCTAGAGAGTTCCCTGTCCCTTTCACCATGTGAGGACAAAACAAAAAGAGGTCTATGAATCAGGAAGGGAGGTGTCTCACCAGACACTGAATCTACCAGAGCCTTGATCTTGGACTGCCCAGCCTCCAGAAGTATAAGTTCTGTTGTCCAAGCCACCCGATCTCTGGTATTCTGTTATAGCAACCTGAATGGACTAAAATGCTTGCTCAAGGTCACATGCAAAGCTGAGATTCAAGCTCTGATTACCGTAGTCTATAATCACGTGACTCGGCTTCCGGGAAGATGGCGGAAGAGTAAGACGCGGAGATTACCTTCCTCCCCACAGATACACCAGAAATGCATCTACATGTGGAACAACTCCTACAAAACACCTACTGAACACTGGCAGAAGACCTCAGACCTCCCAAAAGGCAAGAAACTCCCCGCGTACCTGGGTAAGGCAAAAGTAAAAAGAATAAACAGAGACAAAAGGATAGGGATGGTACCTGCACCAGTGGGAGGGAGCCGTGAAGGAGGAAAGGTCCCCACACACTAGGAAACCCCTTCGCGGGCGGAGACTGCGGGTGGCGGAGCCTATGAATCATCCCAAATTAAGGAGGTGGACTTTGAGAGCAATATTTATGATTTTTTTCCCCTTTTCCTCTTTTTGTGAGTGTGTATGTGTATGCTTCTGTGTGAGATTTTGTCTGTGTAGCTTTGCTTCCTCCATTTGTTCTAGGGTTCTATCCATCCGTTTTTTTAAAAAAATATTTTTCTTAATAATTATTTTTTATTTTAATAACTTTATTTTATTTTACTTTACTTCTTTCTTTCTTTTTTTCCTTCCTTGCCTCCTTCCTTTCTTTCTTTCTACTTCTACTAATTCTTTCTTTCTACTTTATCTCCCTTTTATTCTGATCCATGTGCGTGAAAGGCTCTTGGTGCTGCAGCCAGGAGTCAGTGCTGTGCCTCTGAGGTGGGAGAGCCAACTTCAGGACACTGGTCCACAGGAGACCTCCCAGCTCCACATAATATCAAACGGCAAAAATCTCCCAGAGATCTCCGTCTCAACACGAGCAGCCAGCTTCACTCAACGACGAGCAAGCTACAGTGCTGGACACCCTATGCCAAACAACTAGCAAGACAGGAACACAACCCCACCTATTAGCAGAGAGACTGCCTAAAATCATAGTAAGTCCACAGACACCCCAAAACACACCAACAGATGTGGACTCGCCCACGAGAAAGACAAGATCCAGCCTTATCCACCAGAACACAGGCACTAGTCCCCTCCACCAGGAAGCCTACACAACCCACTGAACCAACCTTAGCCACTGCGGACAGACACCAAAAACAATGGGAACTGCAAACCTGATGGGAGGGAGACGCAAGAGGGAAGAGATATGGGAACATATGTATATGTATAACTGATTCACTTTGTTATGAAGCAGAAACGAACACACCATTGTAAAGCGATTATACTCCAATAAAGATGTAAAAAAAAATTAAAAAAAATATAATCACATGTGCTAAAATATACATGTGCTCAAAGAGATAGAGGGATATGTGAAAGGATACATAACACAATGTTCATGGTAGTTAATTCAGGATGATAGGATAACAATTTTAATCTTCTTCTTTTTGCCTATTTATATATTCTAATTTATCTTAAGTGAACAGGTATTCTCCCTTTTTCCTTCCTTCTTTCGTTCCTTCCTTCTTCCTTTCTTTCTTTTTCTCTCTTTTTTTTCTTTCCTTCATTCACTTGTTCAACAAATATTTGTGGAAGGCTCTCTGCATTCCAGGCACTGTTCTAGATTGGGAACAAAACTAACAAAAATCCTTGTTCTCATAGAGCTTATGTTCTAATAGAGGGGACAGACAGACAATGAATCACATAAATAAGTACACAGTAAATTTGACTGTAATCATGCAATGGATAAAAATAAAACAGGGAAGGGACATAAGGAGTGCCAGGGCAGGGGACTGTGATTGCAATTTCAAAGAGGGTGAGTCAATGTTGGCCTCAATGAGAATATGACATTTGGGCAAAGACTTGAGAGTGATGAAGGAGACAGGCAGTTAGAGAAGTGGGGAAAAGTGTTCTAGGCAGAGCGGAGATGAGCAGAGGCCTGGAGACAAGAATATACCCGGAGGACTCAAGGACAAACAGAGAGGCCCGGGTGGCTGGAGTAGAGTAAGAGATGGGCAGAGAGGAGGAGATTAGGTCAGAGATGTATCAGGGGCAGTAAGGATCTGCAGGCTGCTGGGAAGACTTGGACTTTTCTGAGCAAAATGGAGTATATAGAGGGTAAGTGTTTTTGGCGGTGAGGTGGCATGATCTGACTTATTTTCACAGGATAACTCTGGTTCCTGCATGGAGAATAGTTATGGGGAAATAGGCAATCACAGAAGCAGACAGAACAGGTAAGAGGCTACTGAAATAACCCAGGCCAGAGAGCTAGTGGCTTGGACTAGGGAAAGGCTTCACCTATGCGCTGTTGATATTTTAGGCTGGATAATTTGTTGTGAGGCCTGTCCTGTGCTTTGAGGGGTGTTTAGCAGCATCCCTGGCCTCTACCTACTAGATGCCAGTAGTACCCTCTTCATTGTGGCAGCTGAAAGTGCCTCCAGATGTTGCCAGATAGCCACTGGGAGGTGAAATTAGCAAGTGTGGTTTGACAACCTCTGGACCAGGGTGATAGCCATGGAGGTGTGAGAAGCCATCAGATTCAGGATTTGTTGGGTTTAGTCAGAGAGAGAGGAGTCACAGCTGACTCCAGGGTTGTGGCCTGAGCAGCTGGAGGGATGGAGCTGCCATTGACTGAGATGGAGGAAGACCATCAGTGAAACAATTTTGAAGGCAGGGCTGTCTGGAGTTCACATGAGAGGTCCGGACTGGATTGAAGTACATGTAATACTCATTGCTTATATAATTTTAGAAGGGGCAGAAAGGAGTTGATGGTTAAGATCATGGAGGTATTAATCGTGTGACAATGGCCACAGGGAAGGAAGCATTTCAAGGGGTCTGGGGACGTTGCGGTCATAGACTTATTCTGGGAGGTCAAGTATTCTCCGATTGGAGACTTAAGAGTCACATGTATCATATCTCAGTGAGGATTAGTGGTTACTCTGCACTTTAGGTTTGGCCCAGCAGCCATGGCTCACGGGCCCAGCCACTCCACTGCATATGGGATCCTCCCAGACCAGAGCACAAACCCGTGTCCCCTGCGTCGGCAGGCGGACTCTCAACCACTGCGCCACCAGGGAAGCCCACTTTAGGTTCTTTCTGTTAGGAGAGGTCACCAATGTATCTCTGAAACTTTAGGACCAAAGCAATGACTGTGGCCACACCTCTACTCCCCACAGCCTTGGATCAATATTGAATTATTTACTATCGTACTTTTGCTTTAATTATTCAATGTTTGGTTTTACCCCAGCAAAGAGAGCAGCATGGTTTGGAGAAGAACCTGGCACCTGAATACCTTGCATATCTGATTTATCAAACTGAAAAAAAATCCATTCTCTCTGGTTACAAAAATTCCATTGTGCTGTACCAACAATTCGTTGGCCACAGCCTGAGCTGAAAAGTATTTGCTAAAGCACAGCTATATATAGAAACTGCTTATCTGTCTGAAGATATAAACAACTACAGGAAGTTTGGAATATGTCGCTAGGAATGTTCTCTTGGTTTCCTCGTCACAGAGTTTCTTGCCATTCTGTAGGGAATGTGTTGCTTTCTATTTGGTATGTGGTTTCTGCTGCTCCCTTCTTCCTAAACTTTCAGCAGACGCTCTTCCTACGTCACTGCTGAAGAAACTGCTTAAAAAAAAATGGCGCCCTGTTTTCCAATGAGTGTGCAGATTTTGCAAGGTCTAGGAAGACAATAAAATCTCTCTATTTCAGAAAGTAGGTGGCAGTGGGGATGAGTCAGGAGGGAGAGAGAGGAAAAGCCCTGACTTTAAATTAATGAAAATTCTGAGCTAAAGCATTTTGTTTTCGGCTTCCCTGGTGGCGCAGTGGTTGAGAGTCCACCTGCCGATGCAGGGGACACGGGTTCCTGCCCCAGTCCGGGAAGATCCCACATGCCGCGGAGCGACTGGGCCCGTGAGCCATGGCCGCTGAGCCTGCGCGTCCGGAGCCTGTGCTCCGCAACAGGAGGGGCCACAACAGTGAGAGGCCCCCGTACCACAAAAAAAAAAAGAATTTTGTTTTCACTTTATTTCTTTTAAGTAAATATAATAACAAAAACTAAACTGATAAAAATTCTTTAAGTAGAAGTCCTGCTGGAATACTCTTTAATAAGCGTGCGAATGTGTACACATTCTCACGTATATAATGTGCGCATATATATAACGTGTGCGCATATACAGTGTGTGCATATTATTGCTAAAGTGCTTTTGGAAAACATTCTGCAAAGAGAATTTTTCTGAGAGTGTCTATGTTATTAACTAAATTGGTACATGGAAAAACCGCAATTTCACAAAGTCTGTGTTAGTGGGTTACAATCAGTGATGGTGATTTTCCCTCGGTGTTACAAGGCTTGCCCACTTGTCTAATTGAGGTGATCCCTGTGACAGGGGATGATATTTTAAACATAAATTAAGGTTAAGAATAATAGAAATAATTAATCATAAAGGGTTTTTTAAACTTTTTTTTCAAATTTATGCTATAGGTCCATTAAACCATACGTTTATTTTACCTTCTTAAATTCAGATAAACTAAGCATTGCTCTGCTTTTTGTTTTTTTCATCTGATCAAAGAAACGCAGGTAGAATTGCTTACATTGTATTCAGGGTCTAAGAACTGAGGTCTTCACTTCCTTACCACATCCTTAGCAAAACCACTGCCTAGATGGCTTCCTAATTCCCCCAAACCACATCTTTATGGACATTTAGGAGACTTGTAGAATCTGTGCAATAGAACTTTCTGCAATGACGGAAATGGTCTACATCTGTTTTGTCCAGTGGTAGCCACCAGCCATATGTGGCTGTTGAGCCCATGAAATGTGACTAGTGTTGATGAACTAAATTTTTAATTTTAATTCATTTTAATCTTAATAGCTACATGTAGCTAGTGACTACTCTACTACACAGCACAGATTCTAGGCAGTGTACTAAAGAAATAGAATTCTATATAAATGTAACATCATCCTTTCCCTCTTTCTTCTCCTCTCCATCTCTGCCATCCTTCCATCCTCCCTTCCTTAAACATGCTATGATTACCTACCACATGCAGGCTCTGTGCTTGGTACCAGAGAGTAGATATTAAAGTGATTTCTCTGCCCTCAAGGAATTAACAAAGGTCGGGATGACAGTGACAGGTTGTAGGAAGAACAGGTGTATAGTCAGAATCCAATAAGCATGCAGGTGTGGTTCTCTTCTTCAACTATATCTACATCACAGGTACCCATTTTTGCTAAATGTTATTTTTTTTAATGTTGAATATTCATCAAAATATTCATCAAAAGTAGCCCAGTGAGGTTTATCAAGAAAACTAAGTGAAAGATGGATGACTTTGAGATCTTAGGAATGTGGAATAAAGAAACAGACATGGGAACAAGAGGCACTAGGGATTAGTCAGGGAGAGAAGGGGAAGGGGAGACTCTGGCTAGAGGCATAATGTAGTGGTTTCATTATTTATTTATTTATTTATGTATTTATTTTTGGCTGTGTTGGATCTTCGTTGCTGTGCACGGGCTTTCTCTAGTTGTGGCGAGTGGTGGCTACTCTTTGTTGCGGTGTGTGGGCTTCTCATTGCAGTGGCTTCACTTGTTGCAGAGCACGGGCTCTAGAGTACAGGCTCAGTAGTTGTGGTGCACGGGCTTAGTTGCTCCGCGGCATATGGGATCTTCCCGGACCAGCGCTCGAACCCGTGTCCCCTGCATTGGCAGGTGGATTCTTAACCACTGTGCCACCAGGGAAGCCCGATGTAGTGGTTTTAAATGAGTGAGGATGGAGAAGATCAGGGAAGAACTGGTGCAGGAGGCTTCAGAGCATGAGGATGGAAGAATCTGGAGAAAAGCATGAGTGCCTGGGTCACAGTTTGTCTTGGCTTAGGAATTAAGCCTAGAAACCTAGTCAGGAAGGTCTTTGGCTCTTCTGTATACATTGTCACCAGAAGAGTGTTCTGATTGGACCCAGAATAGCCAGGAAATAAAATAGAAGCTAATGACATGTTGGCCCGCCAGGCAGAAGAAAGCTTGGGTCATTTTCGTGATTGTCCCTGGAATGTACTGTGGGCTCCAACTATGATTAACTATATATATATAGTCCCTGCCTCAGGACTTCCAGTGCTGTCCTTGTTCTTTATACTCCAATGGCTGTCTGAGTGTGACGTTTCCAATGAGTCATCTCTGAAGAGGACAAGCAAACGATTCTACTTTGAACACACATTTATGGAATGAGGGAATAAAAAGAAAAGACCTGGATTCCTGTGACTAACTAAGTTAAAAGATTACACTACCCAGTACTTGAGCAATGGTTATGAAAGAGGTGGAGGGCCTAAGTCAACAGATGTCCTATTGAAGTTTTGCTGGAAACCAAGGGTTCTAGTCATCATTCATTCATTGTATTCCACATCCATGTATTCATTCAACTAACATCTGTTTAATATCTTTACTATGCCAGTAACATGGACACGGTAGGGAAGAAGACTTATGATATATTGGGGGAGATAGATGTTAAGCAAATAATTATAAAATCTAAAATAATTGATTTAAATGTTTAATGTCAGCTCTGAAGAAAAGTTACAGGGTACATTATAGAGAAATTGGATCTAATCTGGGAATCATGGAAGGATCTCTGAGGAGGTGACATGTTAGTTGAATAGTTGCTCAGGCCAGGTTGGAGAACAAGGCTTTTTAAGCAGAGGAAACAATGCACTGTGCTCTTCCTTCTTAGCCCCTTTTGTGACTGGCATTATGTAGCCATTTCTTTAATTACTTGTTTACAATTCTGTCTCCTCATCTAGACTGCCCCAGGAGATCAGGAACTGCATTGGTCTTGGTCACTGCAGCACCTTCAATGTCCAGCCCAGTGCCTGGCACATATCAGGTACAGTAAAAATTTATTATCTATAAAAATTTATTATTATAAATAAATAAAAATTTATTATCTATAAAACATGTATCACATGTATAGAAGCTCAGAAGTAAGAAGGGATTTGGAACATTTAAGAATCTGAAAGGAGGCTGGTATGGGAAAGCATACAGTGAGGGATGGGGAGGTTCAGATAGGGATATAGAAGTTATTCTGGGCTCTGTAGGCTATGTGAAGGATTTGGGGACTCTGTCCAAAGACAAGTTGGGAAACTATAGAAAGGTATTAAGTAAAGAAGTGATGCAATCAGATTGCACTTTAAAAATATTTGTCTGCTTGCTGTATGAGGAATAGATTGGAAGGGAGCAAGGGTGGACACAGCAAGATTAATTAGGATGCTTATGTAGTGGCTCAGGTGAAACATGATGGTGTCTTGGACTATGGAGATGGAAAGAGAAATGGATGGATACAAGAGATCAACTAAAAAGACAAATATCCTGATTGAAAAATGGTCAAATGATCTAAATAGACATTTCTTCAAAGAAAATATGCAAATGGCCAATAAGCACATGAAAAGATGCTCAACATCATTAGCCATCAGGGCTATGCAAATCAAAACCACAATGAGATACCACTTCACAAACACTGGGCTAGCTAGAATAAAAAAGACAAATAATAACATGTATTCATGATCATATGGAGAAATTAGAACCCTCATGCACTGCTGATGAGAATGTAAAATGGTACAGTCACTTTGGAAAGTAGTCTGGCAGTTCCTCAAAAGGTTAAATATGTAATTCAATATTACCCAGAAATTTCAATCCTAAGTACAAAGTCAAGAGAAATGAAAACATGTCCACACAAAAAGCTGTACACACATGTTCATAAGTACATTATTCATAATAGTCAAAAGCGGGAATAGCTCAAATGTCCATCAACTGATGAATGGATAAATAAAATATGGTGGAGTAAGAGTTTTCTACCATATTCCCCCCCACAGAACACTGATTTGGACAATCAACAGGTGAGAGAGACTTTGGAAGCCCAGGAGTCCAGCAAAGAAGTTCCAGCACATCAAGATGCAAGGATGGTTCAACATTCACAAATCAGTAAATGTAATACACCACATTAGTATAATGAAATATAAAAATCATATGATCATATCAATAGATGTAGAAAAAACATTTTAAAAACCCAACATTATTTCATGTTAAAAACTCACATGGTGGGCTTTCCTGGTGGCGCAGTGGTTGAGAGTCCACCTGCTGATGCAGGGGACACGGGTCCGTGCCCCGGTCTGGGAAGATCCCACATTCTGCGGAGCGGCTGGGCCCGTGAGCCATGGCTGCTGAGCCTGTGCGCATCCGGAGCCTGTGCTCCGCAACGGGAGAGGCCACAGCAGTGAGAGGCCTGCGTACCGAAAAAACAAAAACAAAAACAAAACTCACATGGTAACAATAGTTAATACAATTTTATTGCATATTGAAAGATGCTAAGAGACTAAATCTTAAAAGTTCTCATCACAAGAAAAAATTTGTAAGTATGTATGTTAGCTAGACTTATTTTGGCAATCATTTCACAGTATATACATATATGTTGTTCACCTGAAACCAATAAAATGTTAAATGTCAATTGGATTTCAAAAAAGAAGACTCAAAAAATTGGGTATAGAAGGAACATACCTGAACATCATAAAGACCATATATGACAAACTCACAGCTAACACCATACTCAACAGTGACAGGTTGAAAGCTTTTTCTTTAAGATCAGGAACAAGGCAAGGGTACTCATCCTCATCATTCCTTTTCAATATAGTACTGGAAGCCCCTAACCAAAGCAATTAGGCAAGAACAAGTAACAAAAGGCATCCAAATCAGAAAGGAAGAAGTAAAATTGTCTCTGTTTTCAGATGATATGATCTTATAGATAGAAAATCATTGATTCCACAGACATCCAAAAAAAAAAAACCAAAACCAAAAACCTGTTAGAATTAATCAACAAATTCAATAAACTTTCAGGATACAAAATCAACATACAAGAATCAGTTGTATTACTATACACTAACAATGAAATATTTAAAAAAGTAATACAGAAAAGAATTCCAATAGCTTCAAGAACAATAAAAAACTTAGGAATAAATTTAACCAGTGAGGTAAAAGTTCTCTACACTGAAACTATACAACTTCAATGAAAGTAATTGAATAAGACATGATTAAATGGAAAGATATCCCATTTTCACAGATCAGAAGAATCAATATTGTTAAAAATGTCCATACTAAAAATGTCCATACTACCCAATGCTATCTATAGATTCAGTCCAATCCTCATCAAAATTCTAATGCCATTTTTCACAGGAATAGAAAAAAGTCCTAAAACTCATATAGAACCACGAAAGAACCTGAAGAGCCAAAGCAATCCTGAGAAAGAAGAACAAAGCTGGAGACAATACATGTCCAGATTTCAAACTATATCACGAAGTTATAGTAATCAAAACGTATGGTATTGACTTAAAAATATACAAATAAACCTATGGAACAGAATTGAGAGCCCATGCATATATGATCAACCAATATTTGACAAGGGAGCCAAGAATCCTCAATGGGGAAAGGATAGTCTTTTCAATAAATGGTGTTTGGAAAACTGGATATCCACATGTGAAAGAATGAAATTGAACCTCTATCTTGTACCACTCACAAAATTAACTCAAAATGAATTAATGACTTAAATGCAAGAACTAAAACTAAAACTCCTGGAAGAAAGAAAACATAGGGGAAAAATCTCCTTGACATTGGTCTTGGCAATGATCTTTGGATATAACACCAAAAGCACAAGCAACAAAAGCAAAAATCAGCAAGTGGGATTACATCCTGCTAAAAACCTTCTGCCCAGCAAAAGAAACAATCAACAAAATGAAAGACAACTTGCACAGAAAATATTTTCAAACCATCTCTCTGATATGAGCTTAATATCCAAAATATATAAGGAATTCATACAACTTGATCGCAAAAACCCCCAAATAATCCAATTGAAAAATGGGCAGAGGACATGAATAGACATTTTTCCAAAGAAGATTATGTACATGAAAAGATGCTTAACATCGCTAATCATCTGGGAAATGCGAGTCAAAAACACAATGAGGTATCACCTCACACCAGTTATAATGACTATCATCAAAAAGATAAGAGATAATAAGTCTTGGCCAGGTTGTGGAGAAAAGGCAACCCTTGTGCACTGTTATTTGGAATATAATTGGCATAGCCACAATGGGAAATATTTTGAAGTTTCCTCAAAAAATTGAAAATAGAACTAGCATATCACCCAGCAATCCCACCTCTGGATATATATATCCAAGGAAAAAAGATATATATCCAAGGAAATGAAATCACTATCTGGAATAGCTATTTGCATCCCCATGTTCATTGCAGCATTAATTACAATAGCCAAGATATGGAAACCATCTTAGTGTTCACTGACAGATGAATGGATAAGGAAAATGTGGTATATAGATGTATATGTGGAATACCATAAAAAAGAAGAAAATCCTGCCATTTTGACAGCATGGATCAACCTTGAGGGCATTATGCTCAGTGACATAAGTCAGACTGAGAAAAACAAGTACTATATGATCTCACTTATATGTGGAATCTAAAAAAGAAAATGACAACAGGAGAGAAGGACACAGGAAGCAGAGGTGGGAAAGCATAGAAGAGAAAATGAAAGTAATAAATCCAAATGCTTTGAAAGTTGTCTCTAAGAGCCCTAGGAAAGTGTATCCTCACATGAAGCCTGTAGTTTGGGCACAGAAGTTGAGGTTGTGAGGAAATCCCAGTAATAGCTACAGCTTGGTTATTTAAACTATCGTTCACTGAGGGGAACAATTTCGAGCTTTCCTGGAAGCACTTCAACTTTAAAGACACTCTTATCTGCCACGCCATTAGGGGAACCAGCATGGCAGCCACTAGATTCACTTAATAGACTTTTGTATAACATTTATCAACATCCATATAGCAGCAATACCATACAGAAATGCCAGCAGGGATGTACAAAGCATGGAACTAGTGAGAGTGAGATCGATGGGAAGCATCAAGGAGTTGAAGGCTCTTGATATGTATTAAATAATAATAGCTTCCCCCAGGGTCCCCATGACATGGCAGATGAGAGGGTCTTTAAAGTTTAACTGCCCCCACCGGAGAAGCTAGACAGTTTCATCCCCAGGGCGAACAATCAGAGAAGGGACAAAAACACTCTTAGGCGGGCTCATAGATTAAAGAGACATGTCTACCTATGAGTGGCATATGTGATAGGTTTGCATTGGTTAATCCCTTTTCTGTCCTGAGGCCTGGGGATGCTCTGTGATGTTTACATGACTTGAGAGAGGGAAGAGTTAGAGGCTCCCAGAGAAAAGCAGCAGGAATTGGCTAAGTCAGCCCATGTCTGGATGTGTAAGTGTTGGACTCAAGGGTGAGTTATCAGGGGGCCATACTTGACCATAGATCCAGACCACATTCTCAATGGCTTTAGTGGTGATAGGGTGATATTCTGATCTCCATCTGCTCAAATAAGGTCACTATCTGAATATGGATGGAAAGCATGGGTGTTATTTCTTGGGCTTCCTAAAACCCCACTATCTGTTGCGAGAACCCGGAACCATGAGATATTGACAAGGTTAAGCATTTGGAGAGCAAAGTAACAGTTGGAAAGTGAGGTTTCTGAAGTTGTATTGCTTTGGGTAGGTGCAAGCCTTAGGCTTAGTAAGTGGGATTTCTACCCGGGTGGGGCATTTGCTCCTATGGAAACTATTCACAGGGAGTGGCTGGTTTTGTTCTGACATGGGTCTTAATGGCCACTTGCTTTTTCAACCTCACGGTGCTGAGCGCTGCCACTTGACTTGAAGCTTCGCATGCACTGCTTGGCATAGGCCCTGGTTTGTGGGCAAGGCTGTGTCAGAGATTAGGTCATTTTAAGCATGAGCGGGCAGGACAATATTTGCTGCTTTTATTGCATTTCTCAGCTGTGTCTACAGGCAGAGTATTCAAACTGAAGAAAAGAAAAAAGCTGTTTCATGCATGCCATAGAACACTAAGATATGACGTAATGGCTTAAATTGTTAGTGTCAGACCCAGGAGACAATGTGACAGAAGACACCCCCAAATCTGCTAACTGCCTTCGGGTCCCCAGGAGGCAACTGGAGGTGTAACTTACAACTGTCTGGCTTGTCAATTGGTTCCTAACATGTGATTTCATACTGACCCTGGACTTGTTGATTATATAAGCTCTGACCATGGCTTTAGATGGCTTCACCATAAGCTGATAGGTTTTGTTGATAAGCAGACCAAAAAAAAAAAAAAAAAGGAAGAATAAAGAACCCTCATTATAAAGAGAATACGCCATCCTCTTGAGATGAGGCAGAGAAACAATTAAATAACACTACCGCACACTCAAAGTCCAAGAGGGCAATGAAAAGGACCCATGTCTGGAACTTTCTGTCTCTAGAAATCAGATTGCTCTGAAAATTAAGGAAGAACTAGAGTGGCATGAAAAATATGCCTCCTTCTTACCACCAGGACAGGAATATAGGTGGAATGAGAGTGAAACACAGGAGAGCAGGTTGATAAAGCTGGAGGAAGAGAAAGCTTTCCTTAGGAGGAAGGGTGCTATATTTCAGATACAGAAAGAAAGATAACCCAGAAGCCTAAGCTAGAGAAACAGGAAGGGGAGATGCATATAGGTGTGCTGACTCTTAACAAAGAGTTAGGAAGAAGGAGATGCTTCAGTTGTCATAAAATCTGAAGACATGGATCGGAGATCAATGAAATCTAACAGATGAAGAGAGGCAAGAGAAGTGTCCAGAATGGCTTCTCCAGAAGGAGCTAAAATGTAGAAAAACTGGGAGGAAGCAGTCTCTTAGAGATGTTGATAGAACCCACAGTAAGAGCAATCAGGGAGCCAACCTTGCAAATTGAGACAACTATCCAAAGTCATTATATAATATGGGGAGGAGAGCTGACTAGAAGCATCAACATAAAACATCATAGTATTATTGGGTGTGCACCCATGATTAATGCAAAGAAGCGTGCAGACTGTACCTGTTACCTGGGGATTCTTGACCAATAAATTTCTAGAATTACAACATTAAAGGAAGACCTAGCAAAGATGGGACTTACCTAAGGGAGGCAGACAAGCGTGGTTTAGATGTTAGTCTGATAGGTCTCCTGCGTCACTCCCTGAGTAGGTCGCCCATCCCTACTCAGGGAGTGACAATGGCCAGATTTGAACAATAATTGTTTTTGCCAGTCTTACAACTCGCTAACTTTATGTGTCTCACCTTGAAAGACCAGATGTGAGAAATTTGTTAGAAAACATAGTAGGGGCCATGCAAGAGAGGAAGGAAGGAAGGAGGACACTTGAATCCTGCAAATATGCTAGGTCTTCTCAGGGAAGAGGAAAGGGGAACTGCTCCCAAAGTAGGTTAAACGGTTAGAAATTCACTTCTCTGAGAGGAGCAGGGGAATAGTAGAGGGAAATGGAACATGGTGTGTGTCCCTTGGCTTCAAGTAAGGACAGAGCAGGGAGCTATGGTCCTTGAAGCCTGGAACCATTAAAGTTTGAGGAAAACTGCATCCTGGGAAGCATGCAGCAGAGGTTTGGATCCTCACTCACTGCCCCAGGGCACAGGTTCTGGATTCAGCTATGGCATGTTCAATTCAGGGATCTGCCAACGGTAGTTCTTCACTGGAAATAAACGCGAAGGTGAGGGGGACAGCTCCTCAGGAAGCAGGTTTTACCAGCCTCAGCAATTCTGATTGTCTTCTAGATGATTGAAGCACCATGGTGACCCAGTATTAACTGACTACTCACAGTTCCAGGAGAATCTGGGGCCAGTGTCCTACCCTCTGTTCATGATGGAGATGTCGACACACAGGACTCAAAGAGAAATGGACGCAAACAATATTCCTTTTTCTCCTCAGATATCAAGTCTCTGCTATGGTCTTTGGCAATATCACACACTAATTCTAGAAACCTACTTTTTCCTGGAATAGCTCAGAGTGCTTTTGTTTTTTAATTTTGTGGGTATAAAGCTAGTGTTATAATAATTATATGTCTTATTAAATCTCTGGATTCTTTAGAAAGATGACATTCAGGAGAGACTTTGAGCCTTGAAGAAACTATATCCATCCCAATGAGAGGAAGATACAAGATAGTTGTAGAAAGAATTGGAACTGCCTCCCACCACACCCACTTTTTCCCCCCTTTTTTTTTTTTTTTTTTTTTTTTTGCATTAAGAACTCTCTGATTTCAGCTCGAAAATTTTGGACTTTGGGCTCACAAGGACAACTTGTTTTGCTTTAAAGATGGATTACTTTGGATTTTAATCTGCAGGAGGATTTAGTCCTTGGACTTATATTTCTCCCCAAGAGTTTGGTAATAAAAAGACATTTTTATTATTGGAATATCTTTACATTGTCAATACGTCTAATTTCCGAACCTTGGATGAGCTGTATTGCATGACATGTTTTGCTATGGGAAATAGAAGAGAGTGAATTTTCAGCCTTCGATTGATGCACTATTTGATCCTTGGTTCAGGTACTGGTTAGATCCATTTGTGAACCTTCTGGTGGCAAAATCTGTACTCCCACCTACAGATGCAGAGGATCCACTAAGGAACGATGGCAAGTAGTACCATTGAGGTAGACCTCAGGAAAGTGGAAAAGGACTTTCACCAGGACACAGTGTGTTCCTCCTCCCATGCCTCTGCTCTGGAAACTTCCACTGAGTAACTTTCCTGGCTTTTCTCTGTCCTGTGTGAGTGCTGAATTTGGAGCAGGATCAGTTTCCTTCAGCTTCTCTCTCTTGGGCTCTACCTGCCTGCAGAGAGGGCATACTCTGGAATGGATGCCCAGCTACAAACTAAGTGTAGTGGGGCAGGCCCTGTCCAGCAGGGGATGCCGTGTGGTCCAGCACTAATTATGGCTGATGGGTTAGTTGAATTCAAAGAAGCAGAATCAGTTAGTTCATTTGGCAGACATGGGGTCATATCCTCCAAAATTGCTTTTGATCAGCGATCTCCATCTGTCTGACTTTTGTGTCTACCCATTAGTTCTCTTTTCTACAGAAAAATCATAGTGTGTACATTGCAGTATTGACTCTTGCAGATTCGGCTCTGACTCGTCAAGGAGAAGAACATGGAGATTACAGTGAAGGAGACATTTCCAAGGTTGTATCCAGCCCAGAGGTTCTTGGTGGCAGTAGAGGCAACCCTGATGACTAAAAGAAATTCAAGACTCTCATTCTAGAACCGGTAAGCATAAGACACATGTGATATTGTGATTTATAATAAGAAATATGTAATTGGTCTTCGTCCCCATTTCTGGCACAGAAATCCTTGGAATTTCACTTGAAGAGAGTGATAAATGTCTTCTTATTATGTTAATGAAACGACTTTTGGAAGGCACCTAAGGATAGGAGCTGGTTGCCAGGAGAACCAACCAAAGTGACTGGAGGGTTGGAACTTTCATTCCCACCTCCCTGACCTCTGGGGAGAAGAAAGGAGCTGGAGGTTGAATTGATTGCCAATGGCTGATGATATAATCAACCATGCCTATGTAATGAAGTCTCCATAAAAACCCCAAAGAGACCCTTTGACCTATGGGGGATCAGAGCTGTCATGGTGGCATCTCCAGACTCTGAGTTTCCAGGGAACCACGATGAAATGACTCCCATTCCCACTCCTAATTTTGAGCAAAATGCACGTAGAAAACCCCCAAATTCTTCATTTTGTAATTGTCTTACAAAGTCTACTTTTTATGCCAATCTCCATACTTCCTTTCAGCAAAATTGATTAAGAGAACATTCATTTCTTGTGTAGGCTGTCTTGCGGACTGTATATGCCCTCAGGCTAGGTTATTCTAATTTTGACTAAACTGAGAAGATTGGAATCTGGGAAGGAGAATGATATACCTCCAGGTGCCCACTCCATATATTTGTTCCTTACTGTAAAACTAGGAGATAGTATGTTCTCTCCCCCAACATGTATATGTGCTGCCCACATCCCCTCCCCAACTCAGTCTTAGGGTAGGTGGGACATTCTAGTCAGGTCCTGCAAAGATGCTCTTTGTCAGAAATGCCACATCCCACACTGTGTGCTATTTCTGTTCTGCTCTGTAACGGGGTAATTTCTCTATAACAGGGTGATTTCCCTGAGAAAAAAAAAGCTTTTCTGGACCCAGGACGTACACAGGATCCAGCACTGGGCTGTTGCTGTGGGCTGAATTGTGTCCCCTCAAATTCACATATTGAAGCCCTAACCTCCCAATGTGATGGCATTTGGAGATGGAGCCTTTGGGAGATAATTAGGTTTAGATGAGGTCATGAGGGTGGGGCCTGCATCTTAGGATTAGTGCCCTTATAATAAGAGGAAGAGACACAAGAGCTCATTTTCTATCCTGCCATGTACAAGCCGGGAAGAGAGGTCTCACCAGAAAACGACCATGCTGGCACCCTGATCTCTGACTTCCAGCCTCCAGAACAGTAAGAAAATACATTTCTGTTGTTTAATCCACCAAGTCTATGGCACTTTTCTGTGACAGGTCTGGAAATCTAATATGGTCCCTCATCCAAGTACGGTTGTCCCCTGAACAGCACGAGTTTGAATTGTGCAGGTCCACTTATATGCAGATTTTCTCAACAGTAAATACTATAGTACTACATGATTCATGGGCTACAGAGGGCCTTCTGTAAGATGCTCAGATTTTCAACTGTGTGGAGGGTCTGCACCCCAAACTTGAGTTGTTCAAGGGTCAGTTGTACTTCTGAAGCCCAAGCACATTCCTGTTATTGGAGTTCATGAGACAACACATTAGCCTGATGATAAATTCTTATTTTATCCCAAGCTATTTTGAGTTGGGTTTTATCACTTGCAACCAAAGGAGTCTTGATTAATACAGTACTGATAAACAAGAAGGATCCAATCAGTAAAGGAAGGAGGGAAAACACATTCTGAAAGTGCAGAGGCACAGAAGACCAAGGATGGCTGGCATGTGGGGCTTGAGGAGCAGGCAGGAGCCAGGTCACAGAGGGTCTTTTACACTATAGCATGAGATCTCTGAGGTAGGTAAGCACTCACTGAAGTAGCCTAAGCAGGAAATGAGATGATCATATTCAGATTTTTGAAAAATAACTGACCCCAGGAGGATGTAAACTGGGAGGAAATAAGTTAGAATGCAATACAGGATTCTACATGAGAAATGATGATGCCTGAACTAAGAGTCTAACCATAGGGAGATGGCCAGATTCAAGGGCACTATTAGAAGGCAAAGCTGACAGGTCTTGGTGACCGTTTAGTGCTCAAAGGTGAGAGGGAGGGAGAAATCAAGGGCGACTCCCAAGCGTCTTGCTCAGGTGATGAACGGTGCTGCCTATCGTGGGACAGAAGCTGCAGACAGAGGGCAGGTTTGAGAAGTAGATGAGATGGTCTTGGTTTGGCATGTGTACCTTGAGGGGGGCTTTGGGGACTTTTGCTACGAAGTTGTTCAGTATAACATGTGAGGCTGCAGCTGTGGAAAAGTCCAGGCTGGAGGGTAACCATGGGCACAATGAGACTGTCCAGAGGGAGGAGGGAGGAGAACAAGAATGAGAAAGAGGAGCCTTAGATGAGACAGAGAAGAGGCGGCCACGGGGAGGAGGAAAAACAAGAAATAGAGGTTTCAATGGGGAGGAGTTGTTCAGAAGTGCCAAGGACAGCAACAGAGCAAGCCAAGTAAGGATGGAGGAGTTTCCACTGGCTGTCAGAGGACCGCTGGTGACCTTGGAGAGGTAGACCCCTTTCACGGAGCACAGAAGGGTGAGGCAGCAGGGGTCCAGGTATCATGGGTTGAGGGATAAACAGGGGAGTCGGGTCTTGGGATAAGACAATGGCAGAAGTGAACGTGGACAGCTCCTTGGAGAAATTTGGTTGTCAACGGAAGGAAGGAGATGGGGGCTAGAAGGCTGTTCATATGCTGAAAGAACATTTGTTTGTTCGTTTGCTTAGCCAAGAGTATTTCAGCATATTTTTAACCTGAGAAGATAAAATTTGTGTAGAGTATTTGAATGCAAGAGGACGAGGATGATGATAAATAACTTATAAATAATTATTGCACACTTACTAAGTGCCACACAGTTGGTGAACACGACACACAGGGTCTTGAGGATTCTACATGCTAGCAGCTCAAAATTAAGGAGGTGGAGTAGTGAATAGCAGAGGACACGGCAGGGAAAATGAGACTTGTGCAAAGGGAGGAATTCCAAGTTCACTGAGGGGAAGAAGGAAATGAGGGATGGGGATACAGGTAACTTCATCAGTGCAACAGCAGGAAGTTGATGGTGCCTCTGCTCTTCTGTGAAGCAGGTGCTGAAGTTATCTGTTGCATGGAGGATGTGATGTGCAAAGTTTGAGAAAGGCAGAGTTGGAATTCTTGAGAGGTGTGGGGTAAGAAGTTGATTAAATGACACAGATCACTAAAGAGACATTTGCAATAACGAGGGCCTGGCTGAAACAAATGACCGTAAATGTGTAATGTCCCAAACTCATGAAGTCATTTGATTTTCTCCAGCAGAGCCTCCTTACCTGGTACAGGCTCTGAGAAGGGGGGCCACTGACTTGCTGTGTGCTTGTGTTCCTAAGTTCACTCATTTTAATCACCACCTCGATGGTTCAATGGTGGATGCCTAGAATTTGGCATTGAGGATTTGGCAAGCAAGACCAGGGTCCAGGGAAGAGAGTGCTGTGATGGACTAGCAACGCCTCCAGGGTTTTTGTTTTTGGAGGCAAGAATGTCACATTTATGGTGATTCTGATCCAAGTGACCCCATATCATTTTTCCAGCTGAAAAAACGATAATGCGTGTGTCAGGACCCCTGACGACATTGATGCCCTGTGAGCTTACTATTACCATGCAGCTTGGGTAATATTTTGAGATATTAATTGATGGGTTTGTTTTTCTTGCTCTACTGTCCCCTTTTTCTTTTTTCCTGTTTAAGCAAGTAGCAGGCCCTGTGCTCACCGTCTTGGGGGACATGTGTGTCTAGCAGGAGAACAGATAGCAAGCAGGTCTTTCTGCCTTTGTTTTCCAAAAGCCTAAACCCTTGGAGTAAGTGGATTGGCCTGTAAAGACAAAGCATCTTGGCCAGAAGAAGGGGAAAAACTAAATGTGTTAGTTTCCTAGGACCGCCGTAACAAAGTTCCCAAACGTAAGTGAATTGAAATAGTAAAAATTTACTGTCTCACGTTTCTAGAAGCTAGGAGTCCAAAATTAAGGTGTCAGAAGGGCCAGGTTCTCCCTGGTAGCTCTAGGGAATAAGGCTTCTTTGCCTCTTCCAGCTTCTGGTGTTTGCTGGAATGCTTGGAATTTCTTAGCTTAGAGACGTATGACTCCAGTCATGTGACTGTTTCCTACCTGTGTGTCTTCACATAGTCTTCCTAGTGTGCATGTCCATCTCTGTTTCCAAATCTCCCCTTCTTATAAGAAGTCATATTGGACTAGGGCCCACCCTAATTACCTAATTTTAACTTCATTACCTCTGTCAAGACCTATCTCTAAATAAGGTTACATTCTAAGGTACTTAGAGTTAGGATTTCCACGTACCTTTACGAGGGGGACACAATTCAACCGAAAACACTGGGGTACCATCCTCCAGCTCTGTACTGATTGGCTTTCTGGCATAGTGGAAAGGGTAGCAATAAGATCCAAGAGAGAAGGGCTTCAATGATGGGGCATCCAGTTAGAAAGACCATGGGCCCTCCAGGAGCTGGGGTGGCCAGGTCAACAGGGCCACCTTAATGCCCATCTGTGTGGACTGAGTGCCTTCTCCATGGACCCCCATATGCCCTGAAACCCTGGAGCACAAACATGGTGGAGGGGGTGCTTATCTCACAAAGAAATGAGGGTTATCCTTGACAGTTATGACAGATAATTTAAAATGTTATGTTTCTTATACAGTTAAGCTTGTGAACCAAGATTTATGCCCACCGCACCTGTCGTTGACATGCCCCCCAGCAGAGCTGTCATTACTGCCTGTACCTCTTTTCACCCAGGCTCTCAATAAGCCAGATACTGATCTTGCCAGCAGCTATGTTTTCTAGGAAATGTTTATCATCGACTACTTGCTTTTTCTCTCCCATACAGATTTTTCTGTTTAATACTGCTAGAATTGATATTGGTATATTCTACACACACACAAAAAAACCTATTGCATTTTTAAAAGAAACGGAGGGTGAACCCTAGAAAACAATCTGCCTGGTCACTTTATCTCTTTCTTTTTCTTTCTCTTCTTTTTTCAAAGAGTAAAATCTTTTATTTGATACATACCACAGATAGAGTCAAAGGGAAAAATTATCTATGGAAAAGAATATGATTTCATAATTGGAGAAGGAACTGTGTTCAGAGATGGAAAGCATACAGTAATTTTCTAGAGTGAAAAGCAATTTCCCACAAACACAAGTCATAACTTTTTATCCTGTTCACAATTTTGCAGTTTCCATATTTCCCCAGAAGAATAAACCCCAATTTCCTGACCTTGCTTTAAAAGTTAGTTTTGGGAAACCTGCCACTCAGCTGGCCCACAGTCATTGATTTACAGGAGGAAGCCTCATCTTGCAGCAAATCAATAGCTGGGGGTGCCTCAGGCCTTGGTCTCACCCCCTTTTATGTCCAATTGGTTGTGTGGTCTCAGAGGGAAAATAAAATTAGGGCCTCAATTTTGCTTATCTCATCAGAAAATGCAATTAAAAAAAACAAGGATTCATTCTTCTTCAATCATTCTTTTGTCAAATACTGAGTACCTCCTATGAGATGGGCACAGAGCCAGGTGCTGGGGATACAGTGAAGAGGATGGAGCTCCCCATCTGGGAAGACAGGCATACATGTTAAATCAAAACCTTGATAAATGCCAAGAAAGGAGGTACCAGGTGTTATATAAAGGAGTGAAAGGAAAATTTGAGCTTGTCTGAGGTTCAAGGAAGGATTCTAAGGAAGGACCCTTCATGCTGTAATCTGTAGACAAGTAGGAGTTAATCAAGCAAAGGCATAGGGAGTGAGCATTTTAGACAGAGGGTCCAACATATGCAAAACTGTGATGTGTACACTGAACACAGTGTACACAAAAGACTGAAAGATGAGTGCAGAGTGGAGCAACAAGGCTAAGAGGTAGGCAGAGCCAGCACGTGCTCATGCAGAGCCTTCCCAGCCATGAGGAGGATTTGGTCTTCATCCCAAAGCAGTGAATGGGAACTGTGGTGCCCATGTGGGGGGTGTGTGTGTGTGTGTGTGTGTGTGTGTGTGTGTGTGTGTGTGTGTGATCATCTATCCACATCATCCCTTGGCAACAGGTGGCACTCATAAAAAGTGAGTCTCCACAGACATAGAAAACAAATTTATGGTTACCAAAGGGGAAATGGGGGGGGGAGGGAGAGAGAAATCAGGGGCTTGAGATTAACAGATACACACTACTATATATAAAATAGATAAACAACAAGGACTTACTGTATAGCACAGGGAACTGTATTCAATATCTTGTAATAACCTGCAATGGAAAAGAATCTAAAAAAGAAGGGGTATATGTACATGTATAAATGAATCACTTTGCTGTACGTCTGAAACTAACACAACATTTTAAGTCAACTATACTTCAACAAAAAAAGACTCAGATTGATTCAACCTATGAATAAATACTTTAGGGAAAAAAGAGTGAGTCTTTAAAATTCTTTGAGATTCTAATTTTGAAGACGGTTTTTGGTTCGTGAGATCCTCACGTGTGTCCCTTAGTTCACCATCGATCACAGAGAACCAAGACTGAACCGTGATCAGTATATGAGCCCACTGCAGCTACAAGCTTGCCTGTACTGGATGATACCATCTTTATTAAAAATATAGACAAGTAGATAATTACATAGATGATCTGGAAAGATGCACATCGAAATGTCATCTCTGGATTATGGGATTTGTCAGTGAATTTCAATTTTCTTTTTTGGTACATGTCATATTCTCCAAGGTTTGGAGAGTTATTTTTTAAAGAGCTCCCTGAAAATAGAACTGAGAGTAGGTAAGTGTCAGATTCACATACAAGTCACCAGGCACACAGGGCCTTTCTACTTGGGAATTGAGTAGGATGGGATCAGGTTACCATGAGGGCTGGAGCTCCAAAGAAATACAAAGAAAGGAAGGTGCTATGGACTGAATTGTGTCTCCTCCCCCCAGTTCATATGTTGAAGCCCTAACCTCCAGAGTGGCTGTATTTGGAGTAAAGAGGTTATTCAAGTTAAATGAGGACAAAAGGGTGGTCCCTGATCTGATAGGTTTAGTGTTGCTATAAGAACAGACACCAGAGAACTTGCTGTCACTCTGCCATGTGGGGTCACAGCAAAAAGACGGCCATCTACAAAGCTTCCATCTACAAGGAGGTTGGCTCTTGCTAGAAACCGAATCTGCTGACATCTTGAAAGGGCCTCCCTCCCATTGGACTTCTCAGGCGAGTAATAAATGTTATTTAAGCCAGCCGGTCTATGGTATTTTGTTATGGCACCTAAGCTGACTGAGACAAAGAGGGTTAAACTCCATGGTGGCACCCCCTCTGGGAAGACTTCACAGAGAAGGAGAAATGTAAGTTGCACCTTGTTCGATGTCATTACATTTCAAGTTATCTATGTTCTTTTTATGAAGAAAAATCATGTCACCATCCAACCAATAAAACAAAAACCAAAAAAACCAATAGATCCCAGTAAGAAGTACTTAAAGCATAGTAAGTGTGTCCTAATGTGCATCCATGTGTAGATAATGCCTAGAGGGACAGAAACACTGGCCCCAAATAAGATTTGAGCCAAGTTCTCTATCCACTGAGACTGAAAGAAACAGGGATTTTGCACTGCACTCTATGCTGAGGGATCTTGGCACCCAGACACCTAGAGGACTTCATTCAGTGAGTAGGGCAACATTACAGGGGTAGCACAGACATAAGAGGGGACTCTTGTCCAGGCAGAAGCAGAGAGCATCTCAGAGGAAGTGGGGTTAAAACCAAATTCTGAAGAATGGATAGGAGTTCACCAAGTAGATGAGGAGGGAGAGAGAGAGAGAGAGAGAGAGAGAGAGAGAAGAAGAGGAGGAAAGAGAAAGGGGTCTCTTACAAGCGCATGAAGGCAGGAACTGTATCTTCTTGTTTTCTGTGCCTGGTACATTAGCTGATGCTAAAAAACAGTTTGTAGAGTGAATGGGTAGAGGGACACGGAGGGCAGAGGAGGCAGTATGTGCAAAGGCACTGGGGCCAGAAGCAGCATAAGATGTTTGAAAAATTCCAAGCTGTCTGATATTGTTGGAGCTGTGGAAAGTGGGGGTGGGGTGGTGTGGAGGGTGGGAGGGAGGCCAGGGAAGAAGGGAGTGGAGCACAGAGGAGACAGGGTTGGAGAGGTCAACAGGGGCTAGGTCATGCAGGGCCTTGTACGTTGCACTTGGAAGTCTGGACTTGGTTCTGTGGGCAATGGCATCATAGATTTGTCGGCAGGTGGCCGAATCAGGGTAGTGACCCAGGTCTCGGGATCCTAGCCCAGGTTCCCCCCATTTCCACCCAGCACCTTTCTCTTTACCCACCTTTACCTGTGACTTTGCAGGGAGGTGCCTGCCACCAGAGGCCGGAAGGCAGGGCCAGGCAAGGACATATATCCAGGCAGGTTTTCCAATGTCTGGTCCTCAGACAGAGCTGAAAGTTGTAAGCTGTTTTCTCTTTCTTTTTCCCTCTGTCCCTTTTCCTCAGACCCAGTGTCCCCACTGCTCACTGCGCCGACACCCGTGCAAGCTGCTCTCTGACTGGCACATAGCAGTTTGGGGGTTGATGGGTGAAAAACTGGAGAAGCTCTGAGGCCGGTCCGAGGCAGGGAGGCGAGAGGTACCTGAGAGGTACCATCTGTGACTGTAGGGAGGTTGTGTAGAGCAACAGCCAGGAGAGGAGCTGGCATTCCTGCAGCCCTGGAGCCAGCGGCAGATGCTGAGAAGAGCACGGAAGCCTGGCTGAGAGTGGGAGGCTGTTCTGAAAAAGGCAATACCATACAGCTTTGTCGAGTACGTTGAGTGAGAAGGAAAGTCTTACCTGTCTGCCTCTGTTCCACCCCCACCCCCATGCACCAGCCACCATCCATAGCCAGCTTCTGCCTTCACCTTCCGATCCCAGACTGGCAGAAACAGTGATAGGAAAGTTCCCACCATACATGCCCCACACAGTGTGAAAACCCCAGCCCTGTTGCTAGGCCATGTGGTGCCTTCTGCAAACTAGTTAAAGACACCCATTCTCTAGACCCTACAGCTGCCTGCTGTGAACAACCCTCGTCGCCACTTTTGCCTGTCCCCCAGTGCTCTCCAATAAGTCCCCTGTCCAAAGGAGACACTCTCGGGAAATCCCAAGGTCCAAGAATAAAACAAGGCAGGTACATTTTTAAAGTGCATTTTCAAGACTGTACTTCAGTTACATGTGAAACAGAAGCCCAAATCAAAGATGCTGTAGCCCCTCTCCCTTCATCTCTGTCATGAGTCATCCTGGTATCTGAGCCCCAGGACGAGGCCCCAGATGCTTCCATGGGACTCATTCTCTGCATGCTACAGATGGTTCTGGCTTCATACATATTTCATCTGTCTGATTGTGTGTGGTTTGGGGCGAATGAAAGCAAAGTGATTTTTTTGTCTCCAGCTTTGCTTTCAATATTTAGAGACTGTATTTCCACCAGAGCCTCCGAGATGTAACTAAATGCAAACAATCCCTGCCAATGTGCAGTCGAGCTTTCTGCAGGGAGGGGGGCTCGAGGTTGTAGATTCCCATTAGCACATTGACATCTCATCCTCTCTTCTCCCCAATGGGCTCTTGTATGAAGCTGAAATGCCAAGTTCTTTCCCCAGAGAAATGTTTCCCTCCCACAGTACATTTCGATCAGACGTGTCACATGTCCCCAACCGTAACCAACTATCTCTCCACCAGCCTCCTGTATGGTATAACTGACATCAGATGAGCTCATCACATGCAGAAATGCTGGGGCCATAGATCTTTCAAAAGATTAAACGGAGGCACCAAATCAGGCACCAAAGTGGGGATTAGAAAGTACGGTGAATGACAGAGACAAAGGCTGTTCAGATTCCCTGCAAGATTAAGAAACTATCAGAAAGGGCCAGACGTTCTGTAATTGGGCCGGGCCTATCTCATTCAGATCTCTGAAGGTGTTTATCAGTCCCTTTTTGTCTCCCAAGGAGATTAAAAAAAGGGCAGTAGAATAGAAATAGTCATTTCGGATATTTTTATTTCCACATATATCTCCTCTGATGCAGTCAGATCTCATCGTGTCACTATACTGCTTATAATCTGATGGCTCCGGGGCTCACAGAAAACAGCACACATTTCTTAGCATGAAAGACTCCTCCAAACCCATCTCATTGCACTTGCCGTGTCTCCTTGCTGGTTGCTCACTTGTGCTTGAATTATATTTGACTCCTCGGGACTCTCGTGCATCCTAACACCACGTGTCTTTGCTTATGCTGTTTGCAATGCCATTCCACAAGTCGTGTCCATGGTCTTCTCCAGCTCATCCTGCAGGAGCTCCCTCCAGGAGAAACTCCCGTGTGGGAGAATTCATACTTGCACATCTGCCTTACAAAAATCTTCATCAATTCCCTTATTATAACATTGTCAGATGGTATGGTTACCCTTTGCTCACACAGCTGCTCCCTTCCTGGACTCTGAGCTCCCGTCTTGATATCTGAGCCTATTCTTCTTTTTTAAAAAAATTTATTTATTTTATTTTTGGCTGCGTTGGGTTGGGTCTTCGTTGCTGCACATGGGCTTTCTGTAGCTGCGGCGAGCGGGGGCTACTCTTCGTTGCGGTGCACGGGCTTCTCATTGCGGTGGCTTGTCTTGCTGCGGAGCACGGGCTCTAGGCGTGGTGGCTTCAGTAGTTGTGGCACACGGGCCCAGTAGTTGTGGCTCGCGGGCTCTAGAGTGCAGGCTCAGTAGTTGTGGCGCACGGGCTTAGTTGCTCCACAGCATGCGGGATCTTCCTTCCCGGACCAGGGCTTGAACCTGTGTCCCCTGCATTGGCAGGCAGAGTCTTAACCGCTGCACCACCAGGGAAGCTCATGAGCCTATTCTTCTTTGAAACCCTGGCTCTTAGCAGGGGGTCTATGAATATTTGCTGGATTGAATGGAATGGAGTGGAATTACATTTCAAAGAAGAGATGGAATGCCCAATCTGTATGTGACTGGTAAGACCCAGTGGAATGTTCTAGCAGGGTTTAGAGTAGGTTTACATTGTTACATAAGTAACTCTGATGAGGAAATTCATTGCAGAACTCTTAAGGAAACAAAACTATAATATTTTACTTGAATATTTACTTGTATTATTCATTCATCCAACTACTGCTTATTTAAGGTATGCTACAATGTTCTAGATACCAGGGATTCAGCAGTGAACCAAACAGATAAAAATTCCTGCCCTCCTGGGACATATATTTTAGAACTCAGAGTGCAGTGGTTAGGGTAGGCTCTGGATTCAATTTCTAGCTTGGTCACTTACTAGCTGTGTAAAATTACTTAACCTTTCAGTGTCTCAGTTTCCTCATCTGTAAAATGGTGATAGATAATAGTGTCTATGCACAGGGTTGTTGCAGAGATAAATAAGTTAATACACGTTAATACACTTAGAAAAATGCCCAGCGTATAGTATACATCCAACAAGTGTTAGTTATTATTATCGTATAGTTCATTTTACAGCTGAGAAAGCAGAGGTACAGACTCCACATTGGATGGTTGCTCTACTCTCTCACTCAGGTGCCCCCAGAAGAAATCAGCCTGTAAATACCTGTTTTCCCTCTGTCACTTTCCTGGAACTGCCCCCTCCATCCCACTCTGGGTCCTCACCCTTTTCCTTGATTAACACTTACATGTCCTTAAGGTCTTAGTTTAGAATCATTCTGTCTGGAATGTCCACGAATATAGAAATCAGAGCTATTGGAGTAAAATGAAGTCGGGTTCACTGCGGAGTGTCCATCCAGATACATATACTGACATTATATTTAGAGGTGGATTATTCAGAGCTCTCTACCGTGCATCAATCTCATTGCTCAACTTCATGTTCTCCAGAGAGAGCCAATGGGAGATTCTGGGCAGTTTCGGTAGGAACGAAAATCACCTCTCTGAAGTACTCAGCGTAGGGTCCTGTCACTTCCTACCTGTGTGATCTTGAGCAAGTTATCGTTTCTCCCTATCTTAGCTTTATCATCTGAGAAAGGGGAGCTGGTTGCACAGATAACTGCCTATCTAAGTCAAAGTGAGAATTAAATGGGGGCAATTATGCAAAGCCTTCAGTACAGTGCCTGCAGTATAGGAAGCATTCCATAAATAACAACAATTCTTATTCTTATTTTTCAATGAATCGAATTGCCGCCTTATCCAATCACTTGACTCCATGGTATGTTACTTAAATGCCAACTCTGGAAAGGAGCAAGCATTGCAGCAAATATTCTCCTGAATGTGAATTGCTTCCTTAATCATCATAAAGGACTTTGCACAACACACAAATCTAGTGCCTTGTACCCCCAATCCCTTTCTTCTTCCCTTCAATAAACACTTTTTGAGGATATTGGTAGAGATCGGCCAGGTTTCCTGCAGTAACAGTCTCTAAATCTAGTTTAAAACACCGAAGGTTTCTTTCTTGTTCATGCTGTGTGCCCACGGAGGGCTGGCAAGGGAACTCGGCTCATTGAAGTCACTCAGTGACCCTGGGGACCGGGCAGCCATCATCTGAAATATTCTTGTTGTTCGTGGCCAGAGGGAAAAGAGAGAGCCGTGGATGTTTTCAAACCAGCAGATAAGTGCCTCAGCCTGGAAGTGGCCCTCAACACTGTGTCCGCCACTCACTAAGCACCGGTCACCTGCCCACTCACGCCCAAGGGAGCCAGCGGTGCGATTCCAGAAGCGGGGTGGGATCCCAGTGCAATTCCAGGAAGGCCACGTTTGACTAGGATGACAATTCCGAGATACCAACCATGTGCGAAGCACTCCGATGGCCCAGTTGAAGATAGGATGATACGTAAATTGTACCCTTGCTCCTCAGGTGACCTACAATCTGGCAGGAGAGATAAGGGACAGCAGAAGGCAGAATAAGACAGATACTACTTCTGAGCTTCCAGCCGCATTCCACCGAGCCTAGAGGACGAGCAGAGTGATTAATTCTCACAGCACTGCCGGGGACCCAGAAATTCATTACCAGGGGCCTGGCAGGGACTGCAGAGACGTTATCTGGGAGAAGAGAACCGGGGTAGTAATAGCTCATCATTTTTAAAGTTCTAGTGAGGGCTGTCATCATCAACCCCATCATTTATTTAAGCATCTATATGTCTGTGTGATGGGCCAAGCAAGCAGCAGATGTGGTCCTGCCCTCTTGGAGAGCTTGGGAACTAGGGAGCCTCAGGCAGACCGTCCACGGGGGAGGGGCGGGGGATAGGGGGTGGGAATCGGGGATAGGGAATGACACGCACCGGGACATGCTCTCATTCCATCTCACACATGATTCAGCTTTTCAATCATAGTTACTGGGCACTAATTTGGTGGAGAAGACAGGGAAGACGATTGGGGAAACAGAGAAAGATGTGGAAGCCTGGGTCTTACCTTCAAGGTGTTTATGAAGTATTTAGAAAGATAACACTGAGATGCAGGGGAAACAGCACAAAATATAGTAGATGGGACTTCCCTGGCGATCCACTGGTTAAGACTCCACGCTGCCAGTGCAGGGTGCGGGTTCAATCCCTGGTCGGGGAACTAAGGTCCTGCGTGCGGCGCAGGAGCTCTAATATATATATATGAGAGACTAGTGCCTAAATGAGGGATTCAGACCTGTTCTATAGCGTCTGAGGAGAGAAAGAAAGCTCCTCCGGTGAGAGTCTGGGGGCACAAGCAGAGGAGGCAGACTCCCTCTGCCCTGAAGATGGGTACGTTTTTGGTTGATGGAGAAAAGAGACGGCATGGGCAATGGTAAGTGAAAAGTGGTTAGGAAGGAAGGTGAAAAGTCCAAGTAGGGTTTCGCCCAAAGAGGGGCTTTGTGTAGATGAGCGGTAGTCAGAAAGGAAGGGAGGCTGCAGGCATGTGGTAGCTTCCAGGGCTGAATTATCCACAGGGCAGTGGGAGTTCTTTGAAAAGATGCAAACTAATATTTATGAAGCATCAACCATTCAAGGTCAAGTTCTGTGTTAAACACCTCACATCTATTAGTGTATTTTATCTTCGCACCAATTTTCAGAGGTTAGCAGGTGTATCGATGAGGGAACAAGCTCAGAGAGCACCTGGGAATAAGGGGCAGGGCTGAGGATCACGCCCGGGACTTCGTGGCATTGAACTCTGTGCCTCTCCTATCACGCTGCCCTGATGATTCATCCAGACAGTGGCATGGGACTGTCAGGAAGTTACACGGCACGCTAAGATCAAGCAAACTGTGGCAGCAAGAGACATTAGTGGCAGGGAGATTGATAAGGAGGCAATTATGCAAATCAAAATTTGGGTAAGGGCCTGAATTGAGATAATGACGGGGAAATGGGTGTGACCGTGAACTGTGGGGAAGTCACAAGAAAGTGCCACATTGGGAAGAAAGATGGTGATGTGTAGACACATGAGTTTGAAGAAGACAGAGGGCCAGCTTGTTATTTGGTGTTATGAGACCAGATGAATGATGTGTTTATGGATAGACGCACAGACACTGAGGCCTGAGGCAAGCTACTTCACCTCCATAAGCCTCAGTTTCCCCCTCTCTCAGGATTACTGTAAGGGTCAATGAGGGAGAGCATGCAAAACATTGAACAGTGTCCAAGAAGCCATCAGAGCATCTGAGTAGCGGTAGCTGATACTTTATTAGAAAGAGAGGTGTCAGGGTTTACGAGTGTGCCTCCTTTCCCACAGTGAGTTGCCTGGTGGGCTCTGGAAACTGTCTACAGCTTCCATCATGACAATTTGTCTGATTGATTCTCTTGAGTTTGCCCATTTGGACAGTATACCTGCCCTTCTGCATCCCCACATCCATGGGGGTCCACCATGGTTTGGGGGTGAGGCTGACCTGCCCTGAAGTGTGGTGAGCTTGGGGTGTCTGGGTCTCCTAAATGAGAAAGAAATGGACCAACCTGCCTAATCCCCTGTGCTTATGGAACTGGCTAAGCCTCTTCTGTACATCACCAAAAGATACTCTCTTTACGTGGAGTCACTGCATGTACTATACCAGGTGAGTGTTTGAGAAAAGAGACCCTCAACCCCAAACCACTATCCCCACAAGGTCACATAAACACTCCCCGTTCTTATCAGACAGCAATGTGCAGAGAGAATTTCATAAACAAACTTGGATGTGCAATGAAAAAAGTCCCCACGCTAGGCAGACAATCCAATTTCTACATCTTAAAAGCCCCGGTGAAATACATACATAGTAACCAGGTTTGTCCTCGTGAAAGTCATCCTGCCACCCTCCGGCTCATCCTAAAAAGATCTATATTAAAAGTCAGCGTCATCGTGTCCATAAAAGATTGAAGCAAAAAAATGTAATGTTGAGTGTGATTCTTGCAGAGCCTAAGGCAACCTTAGCAC
>NW_020173388.1:5480078-5499447 GCF_003031525.2 Neophocaena asiaeorientalis asiaeorientalis | reverse complement strand
ATGCCAGGGTAACCAAAGCCAGCTAGTTATTTAATAAAGTCAAGGAGTACCTGAAACCGTGTACTTGTATGTAACTCATTAGAGACTGAAGGACAATCAGAAAAGCATAGCTGAAGTTTTCACTGTTCTGTTAACACTCTCATCACCCGCCCCCCCAGCCCCAAACAAGTCTTGAGGATCTAAGTATTCCCAGCTTTGATATTTATTTTATCCATACATGCCTGCCTGTTTCATCAAAATCAGACATCAGTTGCCAGTGACGACTCCTGTTGTCACAGTCACCTGGCTTTCTCTCTTGCTTTCTCTGCTTGTCCCCTTCATTAAAGCCAGTTTGAATTTCAGTCCCCAGGCCTGAGAGAGTTCTTGTAATTGGGTAAATTGACACAGAGTGAGTTGGTAACTTCGCTCACGGTGGTTACCTTCTTGACCTCTCAACAGGCCCACCTTGAGAAGAGGTTCAGGGACACCTGCCGTGGGGCCCATCTGTCATGGGCAGAAGCAGATGGCGTGGCCTCATGGGATAACATTTGCAGGATTGTGCAAACAAGTGTAGCGGTTGATGGCGTGATATGGTCCCCGTGGAAGTCCCAGCCTCGTGGAATATAAAAGCTAGAACAAACTGGAGACCTATTTAGTGACAGAGGAAGATACTGGGGCCAAGAGAGTCGCAATGACCTGTCAATCAAAGCTCAACTTCTAAAAGCCTCAATTCCCTCATCTAGGAAATGGTGGGACTGAAATAAGAATGCAATGAGATCACTTGTAAATTCCACATGTAAGGACTTCTCTTCCCTCTAAAGCATCACCTGGTCCTGCCTGCATCCTAGAGCCTGATGCAGAGATGTTAGTATCCCAGGTCCCCCATTGCCTCCTCTTCGGGGGTCATTCAGTGCTACCTACCACCTCTCCTGCATCCCCTTGCTCTTCTTCTCCGTGAGGTAGAGGAGATATCTGTGTGGTAGAGGGTGGGGTCCAGTGAGCCTGGACGGAACCCACGTGCCCCAACTGGGGCCTGTCTGTAATCAGGGAAGACCTGGACCAGCTGCTCTAAGAGGGCATCAAGGTGCTGGCAGCACCCAGCACTCGCTCTCAGGGTCCCTCTTCCACACTCCCCTCCCCCTGACATTTGCTGTGTGCTCTCCTCAAACCAAAAGGCCCCCCTGCCTTCTTCAAACATGAGGAGTGGGCTTGGCAAGGGTAAAAGTGAGTTCGGGGAGGCCAAGTGACATGAGGGGAAGATGGGTGTTTTATTCCTTCAGTGTTGGGGGCTGACTTTTTAGAAAGAGGAGGCCTGTACCTCAGAGCTGCTGATAAGGTCACTTATGCAAATTTCAGTTTCTGCAGTGGCTCAGGTGTGCCACAGATCAGAGCTCACACCAAAGCCCCCCACCTCGTGGCTGAGCCTCCCATCCCCGGTTCCAAGGGCTGAGCTGACTGTTCGTCCCCCTCCTACTTGACCACAGGCAGGGATGAAGCCACATCCTGAGTTCTTGTGCCTCTGTGCTGGCTACAGCCTCATCTCCAGCCTGTAGAAGCAGTGGAGATCTTTCTGGATGAGATACCCTCACACAGCCTAGGTCACATGGGACAGTGAGGGAGACCCTTCTCTTAGCTCCGTCTTAAT
This sequence comes from Neophocaena asiaeorientalis asiaeorientalis, assembly GCF_003031525.2. Classification (NCBI taxonomy): domain Eukaryota; kingdom Metazoa; phylum Chordata; class Mammalia; order Artiodactyla; family Phocoenidae; genus Neophocaena; species Neophocaena asiaeorientalis. Next base: position 5,497,823 of record NW_020173388.1, on the reverse strand, counting down.
TTGTAGTGATTAACTTAGAACAAGATGGAGAAACAGCCACTGGTCCCTTCATCCCAATCCTTGCAGTGTCCAAGGACTGTGTCACAGGCACAGCTCTCTGGCCCGCAGCCTTTCATCTCGGTCCCAGCTGTGTGGGTCTACACAGTCCAATGGGCACATCAGCTTTGGTTGTGGACTCAAAGCCCCTCCCCTCGGGGCATTTCTGTCAGGTGCTGCCATCAGCCCTGAGATAGGGAAGTGGGAGAGGGTTACACTTTACCCTCTGACTTGCTTGTGGAACCATGGGAAACTCCATAAGGTTTGACTAAAACCCTGGGTTACAGTGAGTAAAAACAGGACAAAATATTTGGATTTGAGATTACCACAGGAAATCTCTGACCCGGAGCTGCCCATAATTCTCCCAACCTGGCTGCTTTCCCAGGGGGTCTCTCTGAGTTATCAGTGGGACCTGGGCTTCCAGAACTAGGACAGGGAGAACTCATAATTTTTCCTTGTCACTTTTGCCCATAATCATCATCACGCTAGCCAGACTGGATTGAGGAAATAAGCCAAGATAAGGGGAGAAAATTAGCGTGGGCCATGAGGCAGGGGTCCATTTTTTTCTTGGGGCATCAGATGGGAACATCATCTTCTCCCTTCAGGAAGCCCTCCACCCTTTTACCTATACATCCTCTCTCACTTCTGACTGTCACAACCTTCCAAGGCATGCTCTAAAGCAGAGAAGAAAAGAAAACTTTACACCAACCTTGAAAGGACTGTAATTCTGAGATTCGAGGAGAGAGTGCCAAGATACCTCTGTTAATTAAACTCATTTTGACTGTAATTTATTCCTTATCCACTTCCTAAGGTGTTATTGACAGCTTCCAACAAAAGATGCAGATATAAGAGAGCAAAAATTCAATCAGAATTCAATGAGACCCTAACATGTGCAAGGTACGGGGTTGAGGGGAGTTCATCTTCGTGCAGAGAGCAGGGGCTTTGGAATAGCTTATAGCTGTGTAATGTGGGCAACTTATTCAATATCTTTGAGTATCAGTTTCCTCTTCTGTAAAACAAAGTTGATAATCACAGCACCTACTTCACAGGACTGTTGTATGGATTTAAGTATATGTGAAGTGAATGTAAAGTACAGTCTCTGACAATTAACTAAGCACTTAATACACAGTAACTACTGCTGTGATTATTTCTGAACCAGGAAAGAAAATGATGGTGGGGACGTTGTCCCTGCTCCATGGGAGAGACAGAGGTGGGGAAGGAGTTGAGGTATTTGGAGAGAAGCACACAGGGTGCCCAGTGAGTAGGGTATGAGCAATAGGAAGAAGGAAGTAGGTAGAAGAAGGATGTAGGTGGGAAGAAGGAAGTAGGTGGGAAGAAGGATGTAGGTGGGAAGAAGGATGTAGGTGGGAAGAAGGAAGTAGGTGGGAAGAAGGACGTAGGTGGGAAGAAGGAAGTAGGCTACCTCAGTACAAGGTCTATCTTTGAATTTATCCTGTCAGCCATGAAAAGCCACTGAAGCCACTTGACAATTTAGAAAGATCATGTTGATAATAATGTCGAGAATGGATTAAAGTAGGAAGAGCCAGGAGGCAGTTATGGACCTGCCGTAAGACATGAGGTAGAGAGAAAATAACATTTTTAGGACCTTCGCAGTGGAGGGGGAAAGTCAGGGACAGAGTCCAAGGCTTCTGGCTTGTGTTATGTGGGATGCTTCACTAGAATGTCAGCTCCATGAAAGCAGGGATCTCGGCTTTATACATTGATGTGTCCCCATCTCTTAGAACAGTGCCTGGCACATAGTAAGTGCTCAATAAGTATTTGTTGAATGAGTGAGTGGACGAGAGTGATATTAACCAAGGAAGGAAACGGGGATTAGCGAGTTTGAGGGTGAAGTTAATGAGTTGATTCTAGGTGTTCTGAATTTAGAGTGACCTCTGGGACCTTCAAGTGAAAATGTCTCAGGTGAAAAATGGAAGTTTGGGCTTGATACTCAGGACAGAAAGCTGGGCTGGAGCAGAGTTTCGGAATCACTGGCCTAGAGAGATGGTTGAGATCATAGAAAGATGAAAGTCAACTTGGGAAAGTCTGTAGAACAGGAAGAGAAAATGGTCAAGAATGGAAACTTGGGTGAAGACTCACACCCGGGAAGGGATGGGTGGATATAGGAGGAAGAGCCCAGGGGATGGAGGAAGGATAAAGACCAGACGCAAAAGCAGGAGACAGTACAGGGTGTTGTTTTACAGACTCTGAGACGTAGCTTCAAGAGAGGAGTAGTCACGCTAGCTGCCACAGAGGGTTTGGGTAGGAAGAGGTCACAGAGGGCTACCTGATCTGGCGGTTGGGTCGTCATCAGCGAGCTTATGAGCTATAGGGATAGATGTTGGCTCTTGGGGACCAACAGAAAGGATTTCTGACCGTTTCACACTTCCTTTTTCCAAATAATCAGCAAATTATTCCAAATTGTTTTAATTAAATGCAAAACCAAATAGGCACATTCGTGCAATACGAAGGAGTGACTTCCAATTTATAATGTCCTTGCCCGGCAATAATGTCACCAATTTAAACATGAGATTAAAAAATAGAAATTTTCAAGTTCTAATAATATTGTTAGCTTTCCCACTTGGCTTCCATGTGATATTTTAGGCTATTCCTGTAACTATTAAGAGTGCTCTTATCTACACAATTTGGGAGCAAGTTGTCACCTCAGAGAACTTTAAATTGGGTGTGTGCTTGCCTCTGTGTCTATGAAAACTTCATCTTTCTTAAATGTCATTTTCTGAACTTTAGATATGCAAACTTAGAGTGAAACTCCAAAATGCAATGATTTCTTTTTACAGCCGTGATTAGATTTGTCTAAATCATTTGGTCAGCTCAGACAGTTGTATTAAAATTTTTCAAAAAAAATGATAGAAACCAGAACATGCTATCTAAAGTATACATCCTCTCCTAATGTTTTGGAAAGCCGATGGCATGTACTTCATATGCAAGGCCCTTGTTCTCAGGACTGTTCCATATGAATAAGCAAGTACATAAACTCGACCTCTCCTAGCTCAGCTCGCTCGGCCGAGGCCTGGCCCTGAGGAAGGTTGCCCAGATTTGCAGCCTCGTGTAGGATTTGATTGATAGGGTGCAGTATTCCTGTTCATATAAATATTTTAAGTTGGAAAAAACCCTTTTGTTATTTTTCCCTCTGCCTAAGAAATACTTCTACGAACCCTTCCCATAACAGAGCCTTCAGTAACTCTGGTTTCAGTAACTCTGCCCCGGGTGACAAGGAAATAGCTTCTTGGCACTGTTGGTTTTCCACAACTGTTTTAAACATGGTGAGAGAAGATGCAGAGCCACACCACTTTAAGGCAGACAGAAAAGATCCTCATTTCCTGTAAACTGTTCATCCTTTCTCCTTGCCATTTCCAGATGTGGGAAAAATTAACAACTGCTTTAATATGGAAGCAAGTATACCCATTATACTATTGACCTCAGAGAGTCCAATTTCTTTGAAAGTTTCTGATTTCCACCCATTGTGTTATGGTGCAACCTGTAATTTGGATTTTTATCCAAGAATTGTTTCTTCTAGGAAGCCTTCTGTGACTAATTCCAGGCCATATGTCTCTTCCTTCCTGTAGTGTGTGTACGTGCACAGGTATGTGAGTACGTGTCCGTGTGTCCGTATGTGTGTGTGACTTGCCTTTCCCCCCTTTATCCTTCTGTGTTATCTTCTTTTTGTTTGTTCAGATATTTGCCTCCCCCATCCCTCTCATTAATCTGCAGAATCCTCCAGAGCAAAGATTGTATCTTCTTTTCCTTTTGTTTTCCAGTTCAAAGTATCTAGCCAGAGATTAGGCATCAGAGAAGCATTTAATCAGCGCTCTTGGAGGAAGGGATGTTAGGACAGAAAACCAGATGCCAGGATCTGGGATGGTACCCCTTCCTCCTGACTAGTACATTTTGCTCCGTGATTCTTATCCTATGCTGCGTCACAGGGGATTCATGAATCCTCTGGAATTGTAGCAAAGTGTTAGTGAAATTGTGCTTGTGTGTGTGTGTATGCCCACTTTTCTGGGGACAAAGTCTTTAGCTGTCATCAGATTCAAAGGGGTCCAAGATCCTCAAAGGCTTGAGGGATGAGCCCTCTCCCTCCCCTTGGTGCTGGCAACTGTACAGTGCAAGGACCCAGTGCTTTTCTAGAACCAGTAAAAGGTCTTCCAGACATGAGGAAGTTTACCATTAAAAGCCTGAGGGATGAGATGGAGTTGGGGAAGAAGTGTTCTGAGTTGGCCAGAGGTAAATTTGGCTGGGAGTCCTAGTAAGCACGGATCCCCCCTCCATGGTTATCAACACGACACAAACATCCAGTGTGTTTGGCATTCATCTTCTTCCTCTCCCCATCCCCAAGCTTTTACTTCTATTGGTTTTGTTTCGTTTTGTTTTGTTTGCGGGACGCGGGCCTCTCACTGTTGTGGCCTCTCGCGTTGTGGAGCACAGGCTCCGGACGCACAGGCTCAGTGGCCATGGCTTACGGTTACGGGCCCAGCCGCTCCATGGCATGTGGGATCTTCCCGGACCAGGGCACGAACCCGCGGCCCTTGCATCGGCAGGCGGGCTCTCAACCACTGCGCCACCAGGGAAGCCCTTCTACTGGTTTTTGCATGCTGTATCCCAGTTACGAATCCTGATAGCAATGATTTCCTTAATACATTCTGGACGGTGACTGCTGACATGGAAGCAAACCCTTAGGAAGAAAAATTGGAAAAAGGGGAAAAGAAAGAGAAAGATACAAAAATATAAAGACAGACTATTAAACCGGCCCCCAAATATATATAACAATTGCATAGAGAGCCTCCTTTGTCACTTAAAGGGAAAAGAGCTCACTAACCTGGAAACAGAAAGATGAGTGATTTTTAAGTGCATGTTTCAAACAAATTATCTGAGTTCATTAGTACCAGTATTCCTAATGAACACTTAGGACTGGTGTGAATCATGTCTCTGCTGACTCCATTAGGGAACAGATGAGCGAACAGTTGAAGTGGGATCACAGAGAGAGACGCTGAGAGATCTGTGATTTAGAAGGTGGGCAGCTCTCCTCTGAGAGGTTTGAGTGTCCTCTAACTTCACACAAACGGGGCCTCCCAGGCTCAGCTGCAGAGGCAGCCTCTGGTTAAGAGATGCAGAGTCGGGTCCTTCACGGAGGCTCGTAGGAAATTTGCACTGGTGGTTCGCTCATTGCCATGGCAACCACTCAAATGCAGAGGGGCACATACATTTGTTCATTTTTACAATTATTCTATTATTTATATTGAGGTATCTCTGAGAGGATGATACATTTCTGGGGAGGAGCCAGAAAAGCTATTCCTGAGACAAAAAAGACAATTAATCACAGGTGCCCCAAAGTGGAAATACATGTTTGCTAATCACTAGGGGCACCATCCCTTCCCACCTAGCCTAAAGGGAAATCTTCAATACACAGTGGGATTTTCTGCTACTCACAAAAGAGGGAAATTGGCAGGTCTCACTTATCAAACCCCGTTTTCAGCAATCGGCAGACATTTCTTCTTCTTTGCCAGATCTGTTTCTTTTTTGATCTGGAGTTTTCTCACGGTGCATGGTTCATTATACTTAATTATCTAGAATATATCACTACATCCAAAAGTAACGTGGCTTTTTGAAAACTCACCTGAGAAAACTTCTTGTTTGACTCTGAAAACGTAATGCAAAATCTAGGCTTAAAATGTAATGAATTTTGTTTTTTGACAAATCTTGCAGAATAAATGAATAAATAAACAAGCAAACACATGAACAATCAAATAAATAAATCCCCAAACCCTTTAATATTTCGTGTGGATAATTTGATATGCTTCTAATTTTTGCTGATTTGATTCCAAGGATTTAGAGTAAAAAGTATAGGAATGGGGGCAGTTCCTGTGGAGAAATAGAGAGTGAGAGAAAATTTCAATCAAGGGTGCAGAGATGTGTGGTCAAAGATATTCCTCTTAGAGCATTATTATTACAAAATTATGTGATAGACATAGCTGCATATATAATAATTTAACACATATAAAATGTAGTGCATATGTAATACATATATACTAGAACTAACTTGAAAGTTCAAAAATGGGAAATTGGTTTAATTATAGTTTATGCAAACAATAGAATATCTGCAGTCATTAGCCAGTAAGAATGATGATGTAGGCAAATTTGTTGACATAGAATAATGCCTATGATGTATTGAGTGTTTAAAAACTAAGAAAGCAAGAACAAAGGGCAGATTTTAAAAATGTGTATTTTATCATCAAATTTTGCTTTCAAAATCTTCTATGTCTACTTTGTATTTATAGAGAAAAAAATTAGAAGTAGCATCGTTGAAAGTTTAATAGTCATTATCTCTGGTGATGGGATTGTGTGTGATCTTTCTTGTGTTTTCCTCTCTTCATAGAACATGAGCAGAATAGTGATATAATTGCAGTTGTATTCTATGATTTATTAATTACCTATTATGTGTCAGAGGGAGTTGAGTAGGGATAGAACATGACTCCATAAGTAGGTGAAACTTACAACCCTGACGTTTTTTACATCATGCCCCATTCAACAGAAATGCAGTTTGCCAGTGTTAAATATGTTCTTTTTTGTGTGTCACACTCCTACTAAGTCTTCTCTTGAGATTCTTCTGAATTCTACACACTTTAAGGATTTTAAAAAGATAGCAGATCATTTGATCTCATTTAAATCAAAGATTTTAGTTCCAATAAGCAAACTACAGATGATCTGAACATATGGGTGACAGAATGGATATAAACGCAATGTCTGAAATTGACAGGAATTAGTATCCAAATCGGAGGAACTCCTAAAACCAAAACAGTAAAGGATGTGAATAGGAAGTGAGAGTTATTTTATCCCAGAGATACCCACAAACAGGTCCATAATGTAACCTGCAGAAGAATATTCCTAGAAGTAATATTATATTTTTTGGAAGTTGCAAGCAACCTAGATATTAATCAGTAGGGTTATAGATATTGTTTACGCAGTAAACAAAAGCTATGCACTAGATGTACAAACAGCAACATGAATGGACCCTAAAAACAGTGTCGAGTAAAAAAATAGGAAAAAAATGAGATCTTTAAGTCAACAGCTCTTGGTAAATTATAAGTGCAAATATAAATAAAATAATACTATGAATTTCACAAGGATATAAGCATGTTTAAAGACATAAATGTATTAGAGTGTATGTCTTTGGGAAAGGGCAATGGGAGAGAGAAGAGAATTGAAAAGAAAAATAAATGGAAAACAGCCTTTCTTTCCATTATTTTCTGAAACAGAAAGTGTGTGTATGAGAATTTCTCAAGTCTTAACCAATTCAAAGGCTGAAATGTTGGGTGAAATGATATTTTGGAGGGTAAAAAAGAGTTTCGTATGTGTGAAACCTGGAAATACTCTCACATCTGATATCCAGTTTATTAGTATATCCCTTTGTCTCTTCCTTCAGACTATATACAGAATCTGCCTACTTCTTTTCACCTCCACTTCTACCATCTTAGTATAATTCATTGTCTTCTTTTGCCATAACTCATGCAATTGTCTCCAAACAGGTTTCCTTGCCTCACCAGGCCCCTTACCCAGATGTCCCTGCACCTCACCGCCCCCCCAACCCCCCCGCAAAATCAAATCTCCAAACAGAAGCCAACGTGATGTTCTAAGTGCCTCGTTCAGGTCATGCTACTGTTTAACCAAGAACCCGACAATGGTTTCCCATCTAACAGAATAACGTTTTGTTTTTTTGTTGTTGTTGTTTTTCAAATTTTTTTTTTTTTTTTTTTTTTTTTTGGCTGCGCCGGGTGTCATGCGGGACCTTAGCTCCCCGACCAGAGATTGAACTCGCGCCCCCTGCAGTGGAAGATCGGAGTCTTAACCACTGGACCGCCAGGGAAGTCCAATTTTTTGTATACATAGGTCTACAAGGCTCTCCATGACCTAGAACTGCCCCCATCCCCAGCACACCTCTACGACTTCAAATCCCATGTCAGGACCTTTGTATTTGCCACTTCCTCAGCCCTGCCCGGAACCCTAATCCCTGCTCAAGGTCACCTCCTCAGAGCGGTCTTCCCTGATCGCCCTGTCTAAAATAGCAAAGCCACTTTTCTCCTTTCCATCTAACCTCTTTACCTGTTTAATTTTTTTTTATGACATTAATTATCACACAGCAGAGTATTTGTCACCAGATGCACTTACCCCACTAGAAAGAGAGTGCCTTGAGGATAGGGATATCCTTTGATGTCCGAGTCAGTTTCCAGTGCCCTGAATGAATCACTGAATGAAAGAATGAAGAAAATGAGGCGGAAGAGAGAGAGATAGAGACAGGCAGACAGAGAAAGAGAGAGAAGAGAGACCTGCTCTCTGTTGGAGCCACCATGCTTGAAGTAAGAATGATTCTTTTGGACTAATCCTTCTCTTACTCCTTCCCTTTCTGACTTCCTCCCTGGATTTCTTTCTTTCTTTCTTTTTTTGCTTTTAAGTTTCATTAGGTCCCATTTGTTTATTTTTGTTGTTATTTCTATTTCTCTGGGAGGTGGGTCAAAAAGGATCTTGGTGTGATTTATGTCATAGAGTGTTCTGCCTATGTTTTCCTCTAAGAGTTTTATAGTGCCTGGCATTACATTTAGCTCTTTAAGCCATTTTGAGTTTATTTTTGTGTATGGTGCTAGGGAGTGTTCTAATTTCATTCTTTTACAGGTAGCTGTCCAGTTTTCCCAGCACCACTTACCGAAGAGGCTGTCTTTTCTCCGTATGTTCTTGCCTCCTTTATCAAAAATAAGGTGACCATATATGCATGGGTTTATCTCTGAGCTTTCTATCCTGTTCCATTGATCTGTCTTTCTGTTTTTGTGCCAGTAATCAAGCCATACTGTCTTGATTACTGTAGCTTTGTAGTATAGTCTGAGGTCAAGGAGTCTGATTCCTCCAGCTCCATTCTTTTCCCTCAAGACTGCTTTGGCTATTCGGAGTCTTTTGTGTCTCCATATAAATTTTAAGATTTTTTGTTCTAGTTCTGTGAAAAATGCCATTGGTAATTTGATAGGGATTGCATTGAATCTGTAGATTGCTTTGGGTAGTATAGTCATTTTCACAATGTTGATTCTTCCAATCCAAGAACATGGTATGTCTCTCCATCTCTTTGTATCATCCTTAATTTCTTTCATCAGTGTCTTATAGTTTTCTGCATACAGGTCTTTTGTCTCCTTAGGTAGGTTTATACCTAGGTATTTTATTCTCTTTGTTGCAGTGGCAAATGGGAGTGTTTCCTTAATTTCTCTTTCAGATTTTTCATCATTAGTGCATAGGAATGCAAGAGATTTCTGTGCATTACTTTTGTATTCTACTACTTTACCAAATTCATTATTTAGCTCTAGTAGTTTTCTGGTAGCATCTTTAGGATTCTCTATGTACAGGATCATTTCATCTGCAAACAGTGACAACGTTACTTCTTCTTTTCCGATTTGGATTCCTTTATTACTTTTTATCTTCTGATTGCTGTGGCTAAAACTTTCAAAACTGTGTTGAATAATAATGGTGAGAGTGGGCAACCTTGTCTTCTTTCTGATCTTAGATGAAATGGTTTCAGTTTTTGACCATTGAGAACGATGTTGGCTGTGGGTTTGTCATATATGGCCTTTATTATATTGAGGAAAGTTCCCTCTATGACTACTTTCTGGAGGGTTTTTATCATAAATTGGCATTGAATTTTGTCAAAATCTTTTTCTGCATCTATTGAGATGATCATATGGTTTTTCTCCTTCATTTTGTTAATATGGATTATCACATTGATTGATTTGTGTATATTGAAGAATCCTTGCATTCCTGGGATAAACCCCACTTGATCATGGTGTATGATCCTTTTAATGTGCTGTTGGATTCTGTTTGCTAGTATTTTGTTGAGGTTTTTTTGCATCTATGTTCATCAGTGATATTGGCCTGTAGTTTTCTTTCTTTGTGACATCTTTTTCTGGTTTTGGTATCAGGGTGATGGTGGCTTCATAGAATGAGTTTGGGAGTGTTCCTCCCTCTGCTATATTTTGGAAGAGTTTGAGAAGGATAAGTGTTAGCTCTTCTCAAAATGTTTGATTGATCGCCTGTGAAGCCATCTGGTCCTGGGCTTTTGTTTGTTGGAAGATTGTTAATCACAGTTTCAATTTCAGTGCTTGTGATTGGTCTGTTATATTTTCTATTTCTTCCTGGTTCAGTCTCAGAAGGTTGTGCTTTTCTTAGAATTTGTCCATTTCTTCCAGGTTGTCCACTTTATTGGCATATAGTTGCTTGTAGTAATCTCTCATGATCCTTTGTATTTCTGCAGTGTCAGCTGTTACTTCTCTGTTTTCATTTATAATTCTATAGATTTGATCTTCTCCCTTTTTCTATTGATGAGTCTGGCTAATGGTGTATCAATTTTGTTTATCTTCTTAAAGAAGATAAACAGCTTTTGGTATTATTGATCTTTGTTATTGTTTCCTTCATTTCTTTTTCATTTATTTCTGATCTGATCTTTATGATTTCTTTCCTTCTGTTGACTTTGGGGTTTTTTTGCTCTTCTTTCTCTAATTGCTTTAGGTGTAAGGTTAGGTTGTTTATTTGAGATGGGTCTTGTTTCTTGAGGTAGGTTTATATTGCTATAAACTTCACTCTTAGAACTGCTTTTGCTGCATCCCATAAGTTTTGGGTCGTCGTGTTTTCATTGTCATTTATTTCTAGGTATTTTTTGATTTCTTCTCTGATTTCTTCAGTGACCTCTTGGTTATTTAGTAGTGTACTGTTTAGTCTCCATGTGTTGGTATTTTTTACAGATTTTTTTTCCCTGTGATTGATATCTAGTCTCATAATATTGTGGTCAGAAAGGATGCTAGATACAATTTCAATTTTCTTAAATTTACCAAGGCTTGATTTGTGACCCAAGATATGATCTATCCTGGAGAATGTTCCACGAGCACTTGAGAAGAAAGTGTATTCTGTTGTATTTGGATGGAATGCCCTAAAAATATCAATTAAGTCCATCTTGTTTAATGTATCATTTAAAGCTTGTGTTTCCTTATTTATTTTCAGTTTGGATGATCTGTCCATTAGTGAAAGTGGGGTGTTAAAGTCCCCTGCTGTGATTGTGCTACTGTTGATTTCCCCTTTTATGGCTGTTAGCATTTACCTTATGCACTGAGGTGCTCCTATGTTAGGTGCATAAATATTTACAATTGTTATATCTTCTTGGATTGATCCCTTGATCATTATGTAGCGTCCTTGTTTGTCTCTTGTAATAGTCTTTATTTTAAAGTCTATTTTATCTGATATGAGAATTGCTACTCCAGCTTTCTTTTGATTTCCATTTGCATGGAAAATCTTTTTCCATCCCCTCACTTTCAGCCTGTATGTGTCCCTAGGTCTGAAGTGGGTCTCTTGTACACAGCATATATACGGGTCTTGTTTTTTTTATCCATTCATCCAGTCTATGTCTCTTGGTTGGAGCATTTAATCCATTTACATTTAAGGTAATTATCGATATGTATGTTCCTATTAGCATTTTCTTAATTGTTTTGGGTTTGTTATTGTAGGTCTTTTCCTTCCCGTGTGTTTCCTGCCTAGAGAAGTTCCTTTAGCAGTTGTTGTGAAGCTGATTTAGTGGTGCTGAATCCTCTTAGCTTTTACTTGTCTCTAAAGGTTCCCATTTCTCTGTCGAATCTGAATGAGATGCTTCCTGGGTAGAATAATCTTGGTTGTACGTTTGTCCCTTTCATCACTTTAAATATGTCTGCCACACCCTTCTGGCTTGCAGAGTTTCTGATCTCTTTCTGAAAGATCAGCTGTTAACCTTATGGGGATTCCTTTGTATGTTATTTGTTGTTTTTCCCTTGTTGCTTGTAATATTTTTTCTTTGTATTTAATTTTTGATAGTTTGATTAATATGTGTCTTGGCATGTTTCTCCTTGGACTTATCCTGTACTTATCCTGCACTTATCCTGCACTTCCTGGACTTGATTGACTATTTCCTTTCCCATATTAGGGAAGTTTTCAACTATAGTCTCTTCAAATATTTTCTCAGTCCCTTTCTTTTTCTCTTCTGCCGATTTCCTCTTCATTTGTTTGGTCTGGTGGGTTTTTATCTTGCTCCTTCATCTGCTGTGTGTTTTTCTGTCTTCTCATTTTGCTTAACTTACTGTGTTTGGGGTCTCCTTTCTGCTGGCTGCAGTTTCATAATTCCTGTTGTTTTTGGTGTCTGCCCCCAGTGGTTAAGGTTGGTTCAGTTGGTTGTGTAGGCTTCCTGGTGGAGGGGGCTGGTGCCTGTGTTCTGGTGGATGAGGCTGGATCTTGTCTTTCTGGTGGGCAGGACCACGTCCGGTGCTTTGTTTTAGGGTGTATGTGACCTTATTAAGATTTTAGGCCACCTCTCTGCTAATGGGTGGGGTTGTGTTCCTGTCTTGCTAGTTGTTTGGCGTAGGGTGTCCAGCACTGTAGCTTGCTGCTCGTTGAGTGGAGCTGGGTCTTAGCATTGAGATGGAGATCTCTGGGAGAGCTTTCGCCATTTGATATTATGTGGAGCCAGCAGGTCTCTGGTGGACCAATGTTCTGAACTCAGCTCTCCCACCTCAGAGGCACAGGCCTGACACCCGGCCAGAGCACCAAGACCCTGTCAGCCACATAGCTCAGAAGAAAAGGGAGAAAAAAAGAAAGAAAGAAAGAGAAAAATAAATCAATAATTAAAATTTAAAGAATTATTGAAAAATTAAAAAGTAATAGAGAAAAAGAAAGAAAGAAGAGAGCAACCAAACCAAAACACTAATCGACTCTTGATAATATGTGCTAAAAACTATACTTAAAAAAAAAAAAGGACAGACAGAACCGTAGGACTGGTAAAAGCAAAGGTACACAGACAAAATCACACAAAGACGCATACACATACACACTCACAAAAAGAGAAAAAGGAAAAAAAATATATATATCTATATATAAAGAAATAAGAAGGAAGAGAGTAACCAAATCAATAAACAAATCTACCAATGATGATGAACTCTAAATACTAAACTAAGGTAAACATGAAACCAGAAACAAATTTGAGGCAGAAAGCAAACCTCAAGTCTACAGTTGCTCCCAGAGTCCACTGCCTCAGTTTTGGGATGATTCGTTGTCTATTCAGGTATTCCAGAGATGCAGGGTACATCAAGTTGATTGTGGAAGTTTAATCTGCTGTTCCTGAGGCTGCTGGGAGAGATTTCCCTTTCTCTTCTTTGTTCGAACAGCTCCCGGGGTTCAGCTTTGGATTTGGCCCTGCCTCTGGTCACCTGAGGGCGTCTTTTGGGAAGTCTGAGGTCTTCTGCCAATGTTTAGTAGGTGTTCTGTAGGAGTTTTTCCACATGTTGATGTATTTCTGTTGTATTTGTGGAGAGGAAGGTGATCTCCACATTTCACTCCTCCTCCATGTTTAAGGTCTCTCCCTCCCTGGCTTTCTTTCAAGTGTGGGTATTGATCGAGAAGTGACTGCAATAGGGAGTGGAGGCTTATTGTGACTCTGTCCAGGAAGTAGCACCTACTGCCTATTTCTACCAACCCTGGGAAGAGCTTGTACATTTGAGGAAGCTAAGTACCTTTTCAAACAGGTATAGACAGCTCTAAAGATAGACATTACATTTCTTTTCTAGTTTAAAAGCATGTCTATTGCAGAACATTTAGAAAAGGCAGATAAGCAAAAAGTAAAAAATACAGATATCCAGTAACTTCAGTATCCTGAGATGACTTCTGGTAATATTTTTATTTATTCCTTTGCAAGTTATTTTTCTCTACATTTTCACTCTGATATGCTCATACCTACCTTAAAAAAACAAGAAGTGGGATTAAAAAAAAGGAAACTTTATAAGAATGGCATTTCACCTCTCTGGTTTTCCTTCCAAAAGAACATAACCCTAGTCAAATCACGAACAAAATATCAGGCAAATCCCAACTGAGGGACATTCTACAAAGTATCTGACCATTAATCCTCGAAACGTTCAAGATCATCAAAAAGAAGGAAAGTTTGAGAAACTGTGACAACCAGGAGGAGCCTGAGGAGACATGATGACAATGTTACATGGGGTCCTGGATGGGATCCTTGAACAGAAAAAGAACATTAGGAGGAAACTGAGGAAATCTGAATAAGACATGAATTAGTTAATAATAAGACATTTATATTAGTTCATTAATTGTGATTGACATACCACAGAAGTGTAAGATATAATTAATAGAGGGAACTGTGAGTGTGTGTGCATCGGGGGGATGGAGTGCATGGGAACCATGTACTATATTCATGATTTTTCTGTAAACCTAAAACTTCCAAAATTAAAAGTTTAGTTTTAAATTGGCATTTGACATACTATACCTGAAATATATTGTGTCCTGCATAAGGGGAAGAAAAGATTGCTCTGGAAATGCGTCCTGTTTAGCAGAATTTTTCATCCCCATTCAGAATAAACCCTCGCTTTCCAATCACTTTTGAGTGAGGCAGGTAGCTAGAGCTTTTTTCTGGGATAGGAACACACACCACCCCCTCCCCAACCCTGAGTTGTGTAATTAGCTTTCTGTCAGGTATAGCCTGAGGATTTACATGTTTTGCCATGTTTAGGTTTCAGCTCAGAGCTCAGTTGTGTTATTTTAAGATCCTTGGCCTTTACAGGAAAAGGGAAACATGGAAAACACATCAATTTTTATAAAACTACATGTCTAACGAAAATAATTTACATGGAAGTGAGCAATCAGACGAGACTTGGAAGTCAGCAGTCCTGTTCAGAGAACTGTCTGCATGGAATTTCCTTGTTTTAAGAAAAGGTTTTTGTAAATCAACTATACTTCAAAAAAAAAATACTATCATTAAAAAAAAGAAAAGCTTTTTACATAGTCTGTGAAAAGAAGGAGAGTTTCTCTATCAGTTTCTCCTCTGAAAAAGGTAGAAGGGTGAAAAATTGGATCTATTTTGCAATCAATTCAAATAGGGAATTCCTGGGTGGTCCAGTGGTTAAGAGTCTGCCCTTCCAATGCAGGGGGCAAGGGTTTGATCCCTGGTGAGGGAACTAAGATCCCACATGCCACACCGTGCGGCCAGGAAAAAAAAAAACAAGATATGATAAATAATGCATGTGTATTTATTCTATACATAAATGTGATAGAAATATAAACCGATAGATATAGATATTTTAGAGAGCTCTAACACATAATATGATCTAACACATCTATATACATATTACATGTTAGATCATATTATGTGTTAGAGCTCTCTCTCTCTCACTCTCAAGTATAATACAAATACCTATAAAACAAACACCCCACACTCATCACACAGTTCGAGAGAGAATATTTCAGTATCTTTGAATTCTCCTCTGTAATCCTCGCTAATCACATCCCTCATCCTTTCCCTGGAGATAACCACTGTCCTGAATTTTATATTTATTATTCTCTTGTTGTCTTCATAGTTATTACCAGAGAAAAATGTACCTCTAAAGAATATCTTTTTAGTTTTGTGTATTTTTGAGTTTATATAAATGGAATTAGATGGAATGAATGAATACCTCTGTGACTTGTTTATTCACTCAACAGTATGGGCATTTTTAGTGTGTGTTTATTTGTTGTTTAAGTTTTCTTTTCTGTAAAATATCTTTTTATAACTTATATCTGCTTTTCAGTTTTTTTATAGTTTTTTTAAATCGGAGTGTAATTGCTTTACAATGTTGTGTTAGTTTCTGCTGTACAATGAAGTGAATCAGCTATATGTATACCTATATCCCCTCCCTCTTGGACCTCCCTTCCTGTCCCCCACTCCATCCTACCCATCTAGGTCGTCATAGAGCACTGAGCCAAGCTTCCTGTGCTTTATAGCATGTTCCCACTAGCTACCTATTTTACACATGGTAGTGTATATATGTCAATCCTAATCTCCCAATTTGTCCCACCCTACCCTTCCCCCACCCACCATGTCCACATGTCTGTTCTCTACATCTGCGTCTCTATTCCTGCCCTGCAAATATGTTCATCTGTACCATTTTTCTAGATTCCACATATATTATCTGCTTTTCTATTGAGTTATCATTTTCTTATGAAATTTTAGGAGTTTTGTTTTATTTTATTATTCATTTATTTATTTATTTATGGCTGTGTTGGGTCTTCGTTTCTGTGCGAGGGCTTTCTCCAGTTGTGGCAAGCGGGGGCCACTCTTCATCACCACTCTCACTATTGCGGCCTCTCTTGTTGCGGAGCACAGGCTCCAGATGCGCAGACTCAGTAGTTGTGGCTCATAGGCCTAGTTGCTCCGCAGCATGTGGGATCTTCCCAGACCAGGGCTCGAACCTCTGTCCCCTGCATTGGCAGGCAGATTCTCAACCACTGCGCCACCAGGGAAGCCCAGGAGTTTAAAAATATTGATATGTACATTCTGGATACTAATCATTTGTTGGTTATATATATGGTAAGTATTTTGTCCTAGTTTTATCTTATGTTTAAACTTTCTTTGTAGTCTTTTGAATAAAGAGCTTTTAATATTAATTTAATCAAATGACAGTTTTCTTTTTAGTAAGTGCTTTTTGTCTTGTTTAAGAAAGTCTTCCCTGCTTCAAAGGTCTTAAGACAGTCTTGCTTATTTTCTTTTTAAAGTTTAAAAAATTCACATTTAGGTGCTTGATCCAACTAGAATTCACTTTTGTGTAAGATGAGAGAAATAGTCCCATTTCATTTTTTGAAAATATTTCTCTGTTGTCTTCTGAGTCTCAATGCTGCCGTTGAGAAGTCAATTTTTTATCTACCTCTCCTTTCTGTATAATACACCTTTTCTCTCTTAAAGGATCTTTTCTTTGTTATTGTGATCTGAATTTTCACCAGCATGGATCTGGTTTGGGTTTCTTTGCTTGTGATTTGGGCTTCCTGAATCTGATCCTTTGTGTCTTTCATCAATTATAGAGAATTCTTGGCTAATATCTCTTTAATTTTACCTCTTCCCCATTGTCTGTATTACTTCCCTCTGATATCTTATTCCATGTATTTTTAGCCTCCTGAGTCTACCTTCTAGGTATCTCAGACCATCATATAGTCAGTCCATGATATAGTGTCTCTACTGCATTCTTGGCAATGCCTTCAGATCTGTTTTCTGGTTCACTAATTCTCTTGTCAATGGTTTCTAATATGATATATACTATGTCCACTAAATCTCTGATTTTATTTAGTATACTTTATTTATTTTTAGAAGTTCTATTTGGCTTTTATTTATACTTCCCTGCTCATTAAAAAAAATCTTTATAATGTGAAAATCTTCAAACATACCAAAGGAAAGAGAATAGTATAGTAAATCCTGATTTATTCACTATCCAGCAACAACAATGAACAATTCATGGCTAATCTTGTTTCCCCTGTATCTCTGCCTACTTCCTCTCCCACTCCAGATAGCAGTGAAGCAAATCCCAGACATCACATCATTTTATCTGTAAGAGTTAAATATGTATCTCTAATAGACAAGGATTCTCCTTTTAAAACAAACAATACCATTCTCTTACCTTCCTAAAAACCCATTGTAATTCCTTAATATCAAATATTCCAAGTCTCTCAAAAAATATCTTCTGGTTCCTTGATCATATTTTTTAACATCCCTTTAATTTCTTTGAATGTAATTAAATACATTTAATTTAAACTCTATATCTAGTTTTTCCAATTCATGTGGTTCTGATATTATTATGATGATGATTTTTTTTTTTTTTTTTTTTTTTTTTT
>NW_020173388.1:5468763-5480017 GCF_003031525.2 Neophocaena asiaeorientalis asiaeorientalis | reverse complement strand
GACCGGGGCACGAACCCGTGTGCCCTGCATCGGCAGGCGGACTCTCAACCACTGTGCCACCAGGGAAGCCCTGATATTATTAATTATTGTTCCTGCTGCTCCTACTCATAGTGGTTTGTTTCCTCGTTGTGTCTGCAATTTTTTTTTTTTTTTTTTTTTACTGTGAGCTTATGGTCATTGAAAGGTTTCTGTAGAAATTTTTTGAGACTTTGATTAATACCCATTGGAATTAATAATTTCCTCAGAGATTTGTGATTGCTTCTTTAGGCATCTTGGGTCATTACTAACCTGTAATCATTTAAATTCAGTTCTCAGGCTGGGTTTTTCAGGCCACTCAAGTAAGATGAATTTTGACACTAAACCTATATGATGGTCACCTTGTGGTTAGTAATTCTCAGAGAAGCATTTATTTTCCTTTTTACCCAGAGTCAAAGCTGACAGAGGCAAGAGTTTCTACTGGGTTCTTGCTGTGATATTAAATTTCTTTTTCTAGTTTGTCTTCACTGGGGCTGTTGCGTTTTGTAGGACTGGCTCTATGCAAGGATCTCAATTTGCCTTCCTAGCTTGTGTAAACCCCAGGCATTGTCTCCTGTCCCCAGCACATGCTTATATCCTGTTAAAAAATTCTTCACAGCCATGTATTGGCAGATTTCCTGAAGACCAGATTTAACTTTAATGCCCAGTTACTGCTTTGGATTCATAACTTTTTACTATTTTATCCTATGAGTATTTCTTTCATTTTTTTAAACTCAGCTAAGCATTTTAAATTATATTATGGATATTTCATCCAGAATTTTAAGGAGTTCTGTACTGGGATTCCTCAGGATATCCAGTGTACTATCACATTCCCAGAAATAGGATCCAAATTATGCCTTAAGCCTGGCCAGACTCTCCACCTGGAATTAGCCTCCTTCAAAATGTCTCCCAAGTGTACCTGAGACCTTCCCATTCAGGGGGCTGTCTGATGGACTCCTAGGTTCAGATCTTTTACATCCCGCACTTTTCTGTTCGGGCTTCCTCATTGACCATCACACCTCTACTGCTGATGACCCTCATGAGTTCCTCGCTCTGCTTTGGGAAGTTGTCCTTCACTGGACCACCACTGTCACTACCATTTTTGGTCTTTGTCTGAGACACTTTTCTTCCTGTCCTTATTTTATCCCTTGTCCTCAGTTTTCTAAAGCACAGAAGGTATGTGAGAGAGAGTATCATAACACAGAGATCTGCTTACAACTACCACCCGGTGCCAGACCCATCCTCAGGGCTTCTGGGTCACCTACCTCTCTGCATCTCTCAAGCCTGTTGCCATGTGACAACGGCTAGTTTACTTTCCGGTACCTGGGGTCCTGTAGTCATGGATGAGGTTTGGAATCCAAGCTAAAATTTATAGTCCTGGAGAGTGGAATTTTCACTCTCCTCTTCCCAGGCCAGGCCCCATCTCCCCAGTCCCTATTCTCCTTTCCAGGAAGGACTGCCTTCCATAGTCCTTGGAAGGAGAAATTTTTTTTTTCTTTCAGAAAAATCCAGGGAAATAGGGCCTTACCTTATGACCTCCCACTTCCAAGACACCCCAATACTAGTCTGACATTGGTACACTGTCCAACATCTGGACATTTTAGTCTCTAAAATAGGACTTTATCAGTCCTTTTTAGTTTAGACTACACTGAGCCTAGTCCATTTCTTTTTCTGATGCCCTGTACACAATGACTTAGAAAAGAAACATATACAAACTTCTCTAAAGATACATAATACTAAAGAGGTACTGAGCAGTGTGAAGTCATATTTAGAAGAATAACTACTCTTTAAGGGACAAATTGTCTGCAGAGATGCAACTCTCTTTAAGACATCTTCCACATTTACCTGACTAAACAGAACACTACATTTTGAAATTCAGGTTACTTCCCTGCGTTGGGGCTTTTCCCACGAACAATGAGTGGCATATGCCTTAGATTTGCATAATTAATAGTCCCCAAAGTGATGGTTGTTCCAGAAAAAAACAAACAAATAGATGAACAAAAGCAATAACCGACCTCAAAAGTAAACTCAAGTCTTCACCTGGGACCTCCTTCCCCTATAAACACACTTATAGAGTAAAAGCTGCAACTTTTTAAGTTGTAGTTTTCCAACCACTGTACTCATATATTTTCTAATAAGAATCTTTGTTTCATCTAAGATACCCCCTTACATATCTTTCACGATATGCTACAAAGCAATGTCTTACTCTGAGTGGATTCTTATTAAATGTATGTTTATGCCACACGTCAGTGTGAATAATTTCACGCATACTTCTCTTTTCCTACTATGCCATGGAACTGGGGGCTTTGATGGAAGCACCTGAGATCTTTAAATCCCTGCTCTGGCAAACATTGCATGACCTTGGCTAGCTTATTTTCTCTAAGCTTCAGTGTCCTTGTGAAAATATTGCTATATTAAAGAATTTAGCCAACTGTTTCATTGAATATTAATACTCTCCTCTCTTTCCTTCTGCCATGGCTCAGCTTCAAGATGCTAGAGGCCACTCGGCTCTGGGGATGGCCAGGGGAAGCCGGGTCCCAGACCACTCATGCCCACACTTTTTTTTTAATGTTATTATTTTATTTAAAAATTTTTTTATTGAAATATAGTTGATTTACAATGTTGTGTTAGTTTCAGTTGTACAGCAAAGTGATTCAGTTTTATATATATATATATATACATACATACATATATATGTGTTTATATATATATAGGTTCCTTTTTAGACTCTTTTCCATTATAGATTATCGCAAGATATTGCATATAGTTTCCTGTGCTATATAGTAGGTCCTTGTTGGTTATCTATTTCGTGTATAGTAGTGTGTATATTTTAATCCCAAACTTCTAATTAATCCCTCCCCCTCCTTTCCCCTTTGGTAACCATAAGTTTGTTTCCTATGTCTGTGAGACTATTTCTGTTTTGTAAATAAGTTCATTTGTATCATTTTTTAAGATTCCACATATAAGCAACTTCATATGATATTTGTCTTTCTCTGTCAGGCTTACTTCACTTAGTATGATAATCTCTAACTAGGTCCATCCATGTTGCTGAAAATGGCATGCCCACACTTCTGAGTTCTATAGATCATTTGTCATTGTACTCTAACACTCCCAATTCAGAAATTCTACTTGGTGTTTCTTCTATACATTCATGAGATGTTCATGAAAACAAGAAAAGGATCAGGGAAGGCTAAAGCTCTATAAATCAGTATTTTCCAAACCATTGGTTTTGACTCATTAGAGAAAGCTGAAATTAATTTCATGGACAACCAACAGTTTGAAAAATTAAATAGTAAAATAGAAAGAAATGTTCATAATAAGAGGAAGTAATATTTAGTGAAAATTTATATAAAATGAGTCACATTGTGTGTCCAGTCTATTCCTTATAGTAGGTTGCAATCAAAAAAGTTTGAGAAGCACTTCTTTAAATTGTTCTGATACAGTCAAAATTCCTTTTAAATTCTGCAAAAATAAAGTAACAGAGGTGAATATTCCCAGATAAACAATAATAGCATGTGCCATGTAGCAGTTTGATTGTGTCCCAGTTCTTCACTCCTCTGTGTCTACATTCTTTCCTGAGAAACTTGTTGTGTGTTCCCATTCTGACCCTGCACTCAGTCATGTGACTTGATTTGGCCAATAAGATATTAGCAAATGAAATGCAGGAAAAGAACTCATGAAATTAAACTTGCACTTACTCTTACCCTTTGCTGTCACCATGAGAACATGTCCAGGCTAGTCTGTTGGAGGATGAAAATCACATGGAGAAGAGTGGAATTGCCCTAGTCTCCCAGCCAAGGCCATCCTGGACCTGCTGACAGCCAGCCAACCACCACACCTTTGAAGGAGCCCAGAGAAGACCAGAAGAACCACCCAGCCGAGCCCAGCCCAAATCGGCCAACATGCCTACTCATGAGTTAAATAAATGTGTATTTTTATATGTAAGGAGTTGTTTGTTATGGAACATTATTGTGGCAATAGATACTTGATATACCCCATTGGGAGACCTTAGTCAATAATAAGATTCACAATAATAGTAATCATTACAATAAAATAGGCACCAATTTTTCAAAGACCATCTCATTAGGTAATTTCAAAAAATGCTTCTCATCTCCATATTTCACATTGCAGTGGGTGCCACAAATGGACTTTTACTTAGGAAAAGGCTTACTCAATTGCTTTAATAGAAGACAAGATGGCAGAAGAAGTATTCCTGTCCAAAGCTATTCAACCAGGTTCTGTTACCAAGAGAGCTGGATTCAGCCACTCAAGAATTCTCTTTATCAGGGCGACCAAAGTTTGCAGACCTCACCCATTTTCCAAAATAAAAACCCCAGTTCCTGCCCATTCTTCTGGATCTACCTCAATTTTCATAAAAGTTCCTGTGAGATGTTGGTTTGAATAATTAGAAATGACATTTTGCTTGCAAGCAAAACAGAGGCCCTTTCCTCAGGAAACCACAATGACATGAATATCCTCAGAGTGCATATTGTCCTCCAAATAACCTGATTTGTTTTCCCTAAATTTGCATTTTCATTTGATCATTAAAGGTGAGTTCGCCCAAGACGAAAAGACAACCCTCAGAATGCGAGAAAATATTTGCAAATGAAGCAACTGACAAAGGATTAATCTCCAAAATTTACAAGCAGCTCATGCAGCTCAATATCAAAAAAACAAACAACCCAATCCAAAAATGGGCAGCGGACCTAAATAGACATTTCTCCAAAGAAGATATACAGACTGCCAACAAACACACGAAAGAATGCTCAACATCACTAGTCGTTAGAGAAATGCAAATCAAAACTACAATGAGATATCATCTCACACCAGTCAGAATGGCCATCATCAAAAAATCTACCAACAATAAATGCTGGAGAGGGTGTGGAGAAAAGGGAACACTCTTGCATTGCTGCTGGGAATGTGAATTGATACAACCACTATGGAGAACAGTATGGAGGTTTCTTAAAAAACTAACAGTAGAACTACCATATGACGCAGCAATCCCACTACTGGGCATATATCCTGAGAAAATCATAATTCAAAAAGAGTCATGTACCAAAATGTTCACTGCAGCTCTATTTACAATAGCCAGGACATGGAAGCAACCTAAGTGTCCATCAACAGATGAATAGATAAAGAAGAGGTGGCACATACATACAATGCAATATTACTCAGCCATAAAAAGAAACGAAATTGAGTTATTTGTAGTGAGGTTGATGAACCTAGAGTCTGTCATACAGAGTGAAGTTAAGTCAGAAAGAGAAAAACAAATACCGTACGCTAACACATATATATGGAATCTAAGAAAAAAAATGTTCATGAAGAACCTAGGGGCAAGACAAGAATAAAGACACAGACCTACTAGAGAATGTACTTGAGGATATGGGGAGGGGAAGGGTAAGCTGGGATGAAGTGAGAGAGTAGCATGGACATATATACACTACCAAATGTGAAGTAGATAGCTAGTGGGAAGCAGCCACATAGCACAGGGAGATCAGCTCAGTGCTTTGTGACCACCTAGAGGGGTAGGAGGGAGGGAGACACAAGAGGGAAGAGATATGGGAACATATGTATATGTATAACTGATTCACTTTGTTATAAAGCAGAAACTAACACGCCATTGTAAAGCAGTTATACTCCAATAAAGACGTTAAAAAAAAAAAAAAAAAAGATGAGTTTGCCTTTGTAACAGGAGACCTGTGATTCCCTTGACTAGTCTAGTTTGTCCTGTTGGCTATCACAGCAAGATCCTGGGGTCATTTGCTCATGGAACATTCAGTTTGCAGGGACTACCAGTCATCTAACAAAAGATGCCCCTAAGAAAGAGTGCTCAGCCCAGCCATCAGTGAGAGCATAAGGAGTGGCAAAGTGGCAGTGAGATTGGAGTGGGGGAGTTTTGAGGTTCTTTTACAGACCCCATATCAATAGGTTAAGAAAATATCAATTGCCCATGCTAAAGAATTGGATGTATGTATATTGACGGGGAGAGAATGGAACACAGGGCAAAATCCTTCAAAGCCATCCCCTGGCACCAGCAAACTTTCATCAGTTAGACAGACCTGATAATTTTGGATTTAAAAACCCCAAATACCCTGTATCCTATTGATAATGGGGCTAGTAAGAAGTGACTTCACACATATCTCAAATATAAGTGTCTAGCAATGGCTTATGATCTTGAAAGAAGGCAAATTTATCTGGGCATCTTTGATGTGCTGGGCTGCATGCAGGGTGCTGGTAAGCTACAGACAAGTGAGACCCAATCCCTGCCATCAAAGAGGACCTACTCTGCAATTGCTTGATGTGTTCATCTCTGTGACCCCAGGGAAGGGGTCAATATTTTAGCTCTTTGAGGACTTAATTTCAATAGCACACTGAGGTTTTACTCATCCCTTACAAAATTTTCTCTGATTCTTTGACAGCTCGGTTATCATTTGTGTCTTCTGACGCTTTACTCTGAGTTATTTTGGAGTTTGCATTCGGTACAGATAGGTATCCAATACAAAATCTTCATTAAATGAATGTAGCAACAGTCATGTTTTTTAAATGTCTCAAAATGAGTGGTCAGTGGTTTGGCAGAATTCACAGGAAAGAAGTGCATGTTTTGGTATGCGCACACACCAAAATGCTTACCAAAATCTCATCTAATATATATTTTTAAGAACATAAATACTTTTTCGGCTAATGATCTTAGGTTGACTTGAATCAAATTCGACTTACATTTCTTGCAGTGCTTAAAGCTTGGTTTGAAACTTAAATACTTGGGTTCAAAATATTTCAGCTTTTAACTAAAATCCCTTGGATTCCATCAAAATGGTAGATTAAGTATGCTTACTCCAATCCCCTGCCTCACAAAGTGGACCTGCAAATCTATTTTAGTGAATGTTTTACATAAGCCCTTTCTTGAGAAATGGTTAATAAGTAACTTTAAGATAATCTGTTTTAGTTAGAAAAACAAAACATTTCTGAGTGCATTTAAAGTAAGATTTGTTTTATTAAGGGTATTTTTCATTACCCTTGGAATCATGTAAATTATACAGACATGAAATTGTTTAAAACAATAATTTTGCCCTACTGGTGCACTTAAGTGTTTTTTTTTTCTTTCATATGTTACTTATCACATGTCTTTATGTGTTAAGAATTTATTATTTTTATGAAATAAGAATCTTTATAAGAGAGCCCATTTTTACATTATCACCAATATTTGTAATAACAGAATGATACATACATCATTTAGTTTTGTTTAGGGTTAGATTCTTTTTACTCTAAATGACTGTAATTATTCTACCTAAAAGAGCTCATAAAGGCTTTTAAAATTAATCTGTATCAATATCCCCTGACTATAGATATAATTCATCATCAGGTATTCTAAGACCGTCTTCTACTTTCAGGAAGACCAATGGGATGGGTGATCATGTAGCATAATTTAGTTATAGTATTGTAGAGCTGGAAAGAACTCAACATAATCTAAGTCCATTTTACACAGGCAATGATTTGGCTTATAAAGTTTAAGTGATATGTTCACCCTTCTAACCTTACATATAAAGATGATTTCAGAATTGCTGAGCCAGGAGATGGCAGTTGGGGTAAATTATACATAATTATCCCCAGTGAGTCTTTTACCAACCACCTGTCCTCTTCCCAGAATGCAGTACAAGAGCAAAATACCAGGCTGCCTGCAGGAGTTACGGATGGGTAGTAGGGTTGATGTGAAACTATGGTGTGTTCTCCATCACTCATAGAACACACCCGATGCTGAGCGCTTACACCAGAAACCAAAGCAACAGGAAGGAGATGTCCAGGGGGAATAATAAATGACTCCACAGGGGATGACGTGCTGATTTTATTCTTGCAAATATTGACTTAGTTGTATGGCCTGAAGGTTTGTGTCCCCTCAAAATTCATATGTTGAATCCTAGCCTCCAAAGTGATGATATTTGGAGGTGGGAACTTTGGTGGTTAGGTCTTGAGGGTAGAGCCCTCATGAATGGGATTAGTGCTCCTATAAAAGAGACCCCAAAGAGCTCCCTCCCACCTCCCATCCTGTGAGGACGGAAGGGAGAAGAGGGAGAAGAAGGCCTCTGTCTATGAACTAGAGGCCAGACACCAGACACTGAATCTGCTGGCACCTAGATTTTGAACTTTCCAGGCTCTAGAACAGTGAGAAATCAATGTCTGTTGTTCAAGCCATCCAGTCCGTGGTATATTTTGACAGCATCCCAAACAGACTAAGGTACTTATGAATCATACTTTTTGCTAGAACTGACAGATGATAGTTTCTCAGAGTCAGAGGGTTTCACAGCCATCTGTCACCCAAGATCAGATGTATAGAATGACCCAGGCATGTCTAAGCCTTGTGGGTCCCGTTGCTGAGACAGTGAAGCATGGACTTGATAAGGTTCCTGACTCATGATCATTTATGATAACATGGCAAAAGTTGCCTTCAAAGAGGTTGGCAACTATCAAAATTTCCTTGAAGAGGAAATTCCCTATTGAAAATGACCAGTGTTCAGGCGACTAGTTGAATCTGTTTCTTGGGTTTGAGGAGACAGTGAAGACTAGTAGAAAGAACCCGGGCTTTACAGGGAAACAAACCTGGATTTGAACCTTAACTCTACTGCATGGTCGCTGTGTGGCTCATCTGTAAAATGGGGGCAATAAGACTGCTCTTGCAACGTGGTTTTAAGAATTAGATGCTGGTGTATACAAGATCCATAATAAGTGCTCAATGAGTGGTAGTTATTAATTTTCCTCCATCCATGTGTAAGAGGACAATAATGGCATAATGATCTCTATTCCTTATTAGATGCCAGGCAAAAACTTTATAAGCTCTCTTTTGAATCTTCATAACAATCCTTAGACCCAGGTAGTATTGATATTTTTCATAAATAAGAAACTTAGATTCAATAAGGTTAAGTAGCATACCAAAGTCACTTGGAAAGTAAGCTGCAGAGACAGGGTTCAAACCCAGATATGTTCCACTTACCACCACTATTCTACACTCTCTCCTCACATCCTTTGGAATCGGGATGCTGATTCTACTC
The DNA here is from genome assembly GCF_003031525.2 of Neophocaena asiaeorientalis asiaeorientalis. NCBI lineage: Eukaryota > Metazoa > Chordata > Mammalia > Artiodactyla > Phocoenidae > Neophocaena > Neophocaena asiaeorientalis. The sequence goes on along the minus strand of NW_020173388.1, from coordinate 5,470,961 downwards.
TATGGATGGTCCTTCTTTGCGTGTCTTTTTAGGCTGAAAGAGAAGCCATGATTGACTAAAAACGATTTTAAAAAAATCTCAGAACTAATCCTTTGAAATGCATGTGAGGGGGAAAAGCTCCATATTTCTGCAGTTCTAGTGGAGACCCTCAGAAACCAAGGTGAAACTAGAAAGCAGTGAGACAGATGTTTGACTTTTAGCTTAAACAGTGGAAATTTTAGTGCTCTGTGTTTGTTTTAGAACATACTTTATAGCAGTTGCTGTTGAAATGATGGGAAGATAGAAATCTCTTTTAGCATTTGGAACTTTCTTTTCTCATTTTCTTTGAGTGACAGTGTTATGACTGGCTTCAGAAGATGAAGTTTTTAAGACATTTATGCTAACTTCCGACGTTAGCAGATTTCCTCTAGCTCTGCTGTAGTAAAACTCGGGTAAACAATTTTATTCCATGCCTTCCATTAACAAGGTCAAAAGATTAAAACATACAAGGCCGCGTTCCTTTCAGTCTAACAAAGCATCTAGCTGGGATTACACTTACCGCCTTGGAGTTTTCTTGCTTCTTAAAGACTGTTCTGATTTCCTTCGTTGAAGCTGTCTAGTGACTCTGTTACCTGGACTTGTAGTTGGAGACAGCGGTTGAAGGGGAGCCTGAAGGCTCTTTCTTCTGTGCTGGGGTCCTGCAGGTCCTAGCATGCTAAAGCTTGGGAAATGGCCTTATAGCCTGATTTGTAGACTAGAATGCCAATTGTAGAATTACAAAACCGAATTTGTTACTTTGCTGATTTGTCCTTTTGTCAGTGTTACTATATCTGGAAAGACAAATAACCATCAGTTAATCCATCAGCAAATAGTTTAGGAATGTTTAAAGAGTTCCTGCCATGCTATGGATACCATGGCAGTTACAAGGAAGTGTAATATACTGGAATGAGCACGAGATCCTGGAGAAGAAAGCTCAAGTCTGATGATGGTGATCATAATGACAATGACAATGATGATAGCAGTGGTAACTATCAATTACTGAGCATCTTTCATGTATCAGGATCAAGAGTCTGCCTGTTTCTAAAACTCCTACTCTTTCTAACATGTCCACTTCCCTGTAACTGCCACAGGGCTATAGCATGGTAAATATTCTGTAGGTAACTCGCAGAATAATGTCCCATGGTTAGGAAGTAACAGGGTCAGGGACACTAGTGATATGACATCAGGAGTATAAATTAAGTCCCTTCACCCCTCTAAACCTTATTTTCCTAGGAATAATTATACCTATGAGGTATCAAAAGGTAGTTGTAAGAGGCTTATACAAAGTACCAAGTGCGTGGAAGATGTTTCATAATTGGTAGTAATTATTAATATTATTACTATTATTAGACATAGCCTTGCCCTCTAAGAAGTCTCCGTGACGTGGAAGGGAGTTTTAAGAGGAATACGGTCAACAGTGGTAAGGGCCAGAGAGAGGCCAAAACTTCAGGATAGTAAGAACGGGTAATAATGTTTTGTTACCGTGGAGTTACTGGAAAAGGAACTCAGGCAGGTCATGAGGCTGGGCCAACTGGAAATTCATACACCTCTTTCCTGCATATAGTGCCCTAGTCAAGGTCATGTGATATTCTGTTTTTCACTAGCTCCACACTGGGACTGCACTAATACTGATTCCCCGTGCCTCACCTCCCTGGTCCTTGAGTGACTACGTTTATGTCCCTATGGCAGACTCAGATCCATCATTCCGTTCATCCCATTCTTCTGAAGCTGCCCTCTATGCCATAGCTTCCCTTCTGCCCAGGAGAGGCTGATTATGTTCCCAGGGAAGCTGTCCGCAGCCTTAGCCTCGGGGTTTGTAAGTGAATAGAAGACACTAAAAAGTTATAGTCTACTGAAGGCTGTACCAGGAGACTGAAAGGATAGGAACCTTCTCCTTCCTCTGTGACTTGCTGAACTGTAGTTGTCATTAACTTTGTTTTCTAGCTCGTTAACTGCGGATGGAGAGGCGATAAAAAGCTGCTCCATTTTGCAGAGACAATTGTTCCAGCAAATTTCAGTGCTTGCTTTGGTCTTTGTTTAGGACAAATTTAAATTTATGTAAACAAAATCTTCCTTCTCCTGAATATTTCATCTTTTCCTTTTTTCCCCTTGATTGCTCTAAGTCTGAATGAGAGCAGCAGTGCACCTCAGGTGCCCTTTTTTTTTTTTTTTTTTTTTTT
>NW_020173388.1:5382650-5468104 GCF_003031525.2 Neophocaena asiaeorientalis asiaeorientalis | reverse complement strand
CCAAGTCAGTGTCTTCCATGTGAAGGTTCTAACCCCCCCTTTCCACTAGTAACAGGCAGCAGCAGTACAGGCTGGGGTAATGGCCCCGATCTGCTCTTCTCAGGGTTATTTGAAAAACTTCAGCCCTGATTAGCAGCCCTATTAGTATCCAGGAGATCTTAATAAGACTCCATGTTTCTGAGGGCAGAAAGAATGCCCTACCTTGTCTGCAGTAAATGACTACCCATCACTGGCTCATCAGTGCAGCGCTGTGGCATGCCAGGTCAGCTCACAAAGCACCGTCCCCCCTTCCCAAAGCCACAGGAGACGGTGGTAATGGTGGGAGTATGGTTTATTTATTTATTTTTTTTTTTGGCAGTATGCAGGCCTCTCACTGTTGTGGCCTCTTCCGTTGCGGAGCACAGGCTCCGGACGTGCAGGCTCAGCGGCCGTGGCTCACGGGCCCAGCCACTCTGTGGCATGTGGGATCTTCCCGGACTGGGGCACGAGCCCGTGTCCCCTGCATCGGCAGGCAGACTCTCAACCACTGCACCACCAGGGAAGCCCTCAGGTGCCCTTTTATCGAGGCATCTCAAAGAACTTTGCTGAAAAGCATCTCAGAGGTGATTTTTAACTAATTAATTAACTATTGAGTGGGCCAAAAGATTAGTTCGTTTTTTTCCGTAAGATGGCTCTAGTAGCACTTATTTGTGTTTAGCTTCATTCAAAACAATTTTGTTAGATTGTATGTGACAGCTGTCATATCAGCGTGCATTTAAAAAAAGACATCAAAATTGGTGAATTTTTGTGTAGCCATTTTAATATTGAAGATGGAAGAAAAAAGCAACATTTTAGGCCTATTAAACTTTACTATTTCAAGAAAGGTAAAAACGCAACTGAAACACGCAAAAAAGATTTGTGCAGTTTATGGAGAAGGTGCTGTGACTGATCGAATGTGTCAAAAGTGTTTGCGAAGTTTCGTGCTGGAGATTTCTCGCTGTGTGATGCTCCATGGTCGGGTAGACCAGTTGAAGTCGATAGCGATCAAATCAAGACATTAACTGAGAACAATCAATGTTATACCACGCGGGAGATAGCAGACATACTCAAAATATCCAAATCAAGCATTGAAAATCATTTGCATCGGCTTGGGTATGTTAATTGCTTTGAAGTTTGGGTTCCACATAAGTTAAGCGAAAAAAGCCTTCTTGACCGTATTTCCACATGTGATCCTCTACTTAAAGGTAATGAAAATGTTCCGTTTTTAAAACAAATTGTGATGGGAGATGAAAAGTGGGTATGGTACAATAATGTGGAATGGAAGAGATCGTGGGGCAAGTGAAATGAACCACCACCAACCACACCAAAGGCCGGTCTTCATCCAAAGAAAGTGATGATGTGTATATGGTGGGATTGGAAGGGAGTTCTCTATTATGAGCTCCTTCCGGAAAACCAAACAAATAATTCCAACAAGTACTGCTCCCAATTAGACCAACTGAAAGCAGCACTCGACGAAAAGCATCCAGAATTAGTCAACAGAAAACTCATAATCTTCCATCAGGATAATGCAAGACCGCATGTTTCTTTGATGACCAGGCAAAAACCGTTACAGCTTGGCTGGAAAGTTCTGATTTATCCACTGTATTCACCAGACATGGCACCTTCGGATTTCCATTTATTTAGGTCTTTACAAAATTCTCTCAATGGAAAAAATTTCAATTCCCTGGAAGACTGTAAAAGGCACCTGGAACAGTTCTTGGCTCAAAAAGATAAAAAGTTTTGGGAAGATGGAATTATGAAGTTGCCTGAAAAATAGCAGAAGGTCGTGGAACAAAAGGGTGAATACATTGTTCAATAAAGTTCTTGGTGAAAATGAAAAATGTGTCTTTTTTAAAAAAAAACGTAAAATACAAAGGTACTTTTTGGCCAACCCAGTAATTAATTATCTTACAGAATTTTAAAAATAGGTAATACATATTTATGGTAAAGTTTTCAAACAGAACAAAAGGGTAAACAGTGAAAAGTATGTCTCCTTTCCTGATTCCCCCCCCACTTTTTTTTTACAGCATGTTAGTGGCAGGGTACAATCCAATCTGAACACAGATGAAATCTGAAGTTTTGTATTATAAAAAATGAATGTTCCTACTTTATCAATGTTGTAAATTTGCAAACTGTGAAATAATGAATTTACTGACAAAGAATGACACCTGTAACTAAATATGCTATGATCAGTGACCACAACAGCAAAAGCCATAGAGAAGGAGAGCAGAGAGAAATAAAGAGAGAGCACATTAAAGGTGGGTGAGGCGCAAGGCCCAGACTCTGACAGGGCTCCTTGAGACCCACTTTGTCATTTCCAAGTTACCGTGTGACCAGCTCATGGAAGTGTGGTACATATATACAATGGAATATTACTCAGCCATAAAAAGGAACGAAATTGGGTCATTTGTAGAGATGTGGATAGACCTAGAGTTTGTCATACAGAATGAAGTAATCCAGAGAGAAAAACAAGTATTGTATATTAACACATATATGTGGAATCTTGAAAAATGGTACAGATGAACCTATCTGCAGGGCAGGAATAGAGATGTAGAGAACAGACATGTGGACATGGTGGGGAAGGGGAGGATGGGACGAATTGGGAGATTAGGTTTGACATAAATACACTACCATGTGTAAAATAGATAGCTAGTGGGAACCTGCTGTATAGCACAGGGAGCTCAGCTCGGTGCTCTGTGACAACCTAGATGGGTGGGAAGGGGGTGGGGTGGGAGGGAAGTCCAAGAGGGAGGAGATATAGGTATACATATAGCTGTTTCACTTCATTGTACAGCAGAAACTAACACAACATTGTAAAGCAATTATACTCCAAAAAAAAAAAAAAAAAAACTCATTAGGGAACTTTGGGGTGAAATGTAACATGGATGCCAGACTCTTCCTCCAATTAACACTTCACGAAAACTACCTCCTTTGTCCACCCCATCAGAATAATTCATAAGGGCAGCCAAGGTCCTCTGCCCTAGCTCTACAAAATAACTTCAAAAATTGTTTAGAGGAAAATAGAAAATCTACATGATCATCTCAAATTTCAAGAAAAGTTTCACATTTCATCCTGGCCATCCTGACATTCTTATTACTTCCTAGCACGAAACTAAAAACAGAAGAATTTGCTTATGATACTCACCCTTAGGTGTTTCTTCCAAATGTCTGTTCCCATTTAAAAAACCCAAAATCAAACAAAATGAAAACTCTAAAAGTCCAAGGAAAGCCTCAAGAGTATTTCTGTGCCCCCCAGGCTGCTTTAAATTTCCTCATAAGCCTGATTTCCTTGGGTCTACTGGGTTTGGCCCAGAGAAAATACAAACCAATTTCTTCTCATGGCTTTTGTTTTTCATTCACTGCCTAAGAGTATTATGACCAAGACAGTCATTGGAAGTTCAGTTGAGCATCTGAACAAAAGATTTCAAAAGTTAAAATATTTCACACATGGATCATAAATGATAAATTCTATATCTACCCCACTTCCACTCCCTTCATCCTCCTTATATTCTCCAGGCTTTGAAGCGTTTCTCCAATAGAACTAATAAACCAATATGTTATGAACAGATTTAATCTCGGGCCAACCAGAACCAGGATTTCATCATTATGAATTAACTAAATAATAATATAATTAACCATGTCTATTCCAGTGATTATTCTACAGTAGTAAATAAACAATGCAGTATGTATTTGTCAGATCAGTGGGTCTCTCCAATTCTCTGCTCTCTTTTTCATAACTTTTTTTCCTACTTAATTTCTAAATTTACTTAAAATTATGTACCGCAGCAAGTGACTCATCATGGAGAATCTGCCTCTCCAGCAATATGTAGTTCCTGGCATATAAATTTCATTTAAGGATTGATTCTAAGTTCCTTGAGGCCAAGCTCTGTGTCTTACATTATGTTACATCTGCCGTCCCTAATGTGCTATGAGTTAAGGACAACTGAGTGAGTTAGTACATGGAGGAATAGAGGGAACCAGGGGTGGACGAGCGGGTGGATGAGAAGGTTGCTATGAAATTTGAATTTGGCGTGTGAAATAAAAGACTCAAAATTTAGGAAGGTCAGGGGCTCCCCTGGTGGCGCAGTGGTTGAGAGTCCGCCTGCCGATGCAGGGGACACGTGTTCGTGCCCCGGTCCGGGAACATCCCACATGCCGCGGAGCGGCTGGGCCCGAGAGCCATGGCCTCTGAGCCTGCGCGTCCGGAGCCTATGCTCCGCAACCAGAGAGGCCACAATAGTGAGAGGCCCGCGTACAGCAAAAAAAAAAAAAAAAAGTTTAGGAAGGTCAAAGGAGTATTATGGACCTCAAAGATAACCATAAAAGGTTAAAGCAGCAGATGAGAGATAATGCATGCAGATTTCTTAGAAAAGTGAAGACCATAACAAACCACTAGACGTTTCCAACACTTTTTAAAGTTAGAGGACTAAAACTGTATATTGCTTCTTTCCAGAATTTTCAGTTGTGAAAATTAGTCTACCTTCCAAACATGCTTGGAATACATGAGTTGCCCATCTGCCTTCTTTGCTATTTATTGAGAAAGACTATGCTGAGTCATCGGAAAAGTAATTCTCTCTTGATTTTTCAAGAAAATCCCAGATGTGACCTGCACGTTGATAACAGAGAATTTAGTTTGCTGGCAAGAACCGAATTGGATTTTGGTTGTATTTTTTAAAGTTGGGTTGCTATACTTTCTTCTTTTTTCAAGGACAAATTCAAAAATCTTCTTTCCCCCTGTCCATGACTATTACTCTGATGGGAAACTCCACTAGAATAGAAATATATTTTAGATGGCAAAAAATCCAACTGACAAATATTTTTTAAAAATCCACCTGTGAGATCAAAGCACCAAATTCGACTCTAAGAACGTATTCCTGGAAATGTAGGATTAATCCCCTAATCGCTCAATCAATAATAGTACCTGAGAGAGTCTGAGTGATTATTCACATCACCTGCTGGAAATTAAGTTACTTTGTTTAAAATGACCAGTTCTGTAGTGGAATTTATCACTTGAACCCTGGCATTATTTAAACACCAGACAGCATGATCCAATGCTACAAACTCTCAATCATGTACTACCCTGTATCTATTAGTGTTGCTGGGAAGATGCTTTGCCCTGAAGTAATGATAATAAATTTCAGTTGGTTAATACAAATGATGGGCCTTATTGTTAAAGTAATTTGAGAGTGAGAAAAGGAAATTATTATGAAATATATGTTGTCACATAAATTTGCATTTGGACCAAGCAGTGGGCTCTGGGTGGGAGTTGAGGACACTATTAATAGGTTCTTTTTAACTTGAGTACAATTTGTAAAGCAAAAATTTTGTCCAGGAGATAAACTTCTGAAATAACTCCCAAAGTAAATATAAAATGACCACCACAGGAGCAAGAATGTGACGATATTGAAACTTTTCTTTTGAAATACTTGATAGAATTCAAAGAAAATAACTGCGTCTCAGGGATTTTAGAAAAAAACATGCATATTAAGAAAAACTGGAAGGGAAATAGTCATGTTGGGCTGGTAGTGTTATGCATGTGTTTTGTTCTCTTTTATTCTCCCCAATTTTATAGATTGTTGTAATAAAAAGAAAATGGCTCAATTGTTCTCTTAGTTCCAGGGTTTGATTGATGGAGTCAGAGTGCTCGGGGCATCTGTTTGTTCTCTGTAATGGTCTACTGTTTGCAGAAGCTGTTGTGGGGTTTTTATTAAGACCTGGAGGAAAACAAGAAGGGATGTGTGTGTGTGTGTGTGTGTGTGTGTGTGTGTGTGTGTACAGTTCTTTCTTATAAAGCTGTCTGTTTTGCTGCGTGAAGGAGTATTTTCGGGCTTCCCTGGTGGCACAGTGGTCAAGAATCTGCCTGCCAATGCAAGGGACACGGTCCGAGCCCTGGTCCGGGAAGATCCCACGTGCCACGGAGCAACTAAGCCCGTGCACCACAAGTACTGAGCCTGCGCTCTAGAGCCCGCGAGTAAAATGGCTCAATTGTTCTCTTAGTTCCAGGGTTTGATTGATGGAGTCAGAGTGCTCGGGGCATCTGTTTGTTCTCTGTAATGGTCTACTGTTTGCAGAAGCTGTTGTGGGGTTTTTATTAAGACCTGGAGGAAAACAAGAAGGGATGTGTGTGTGTGTGTGTGTGTGTGTGTGTGTGTGTGTGTGTACAGTTCTTTCTTATAAAGCTGTCTGTTTTGCTGCGTGAAGGAGTATTTTCGGGCTTCCCTGGTGGCACAGTGGTCAAGAATCTGCCTGCCAATGCAAGGGACACGGTCCGAGCCCTGGTCCGGGAAGATCCCACGTGCCACGGAGCAACTAAGCCCGTGCACCACAAGTACTGAGCCTGCGCTCTAGAGCCCGCGAGCCACAACTACTGAGCCCACATGCCACAACTACTGAAGCCCACGCACCTAGAGCCCTTGCTACGCAACAAGCCACCACAATGAGAAGCCCGTGCATCGCAACGGAGAGCAGCCCCTGCTCACCACAACTAGAGAAAGCCCGTGCGCAGCAACGAAGACCCAACCCAGCCATAAATAAATAAATAAATTTATTTATTTATTTATTTTAAAAAGAGTATTTTCTTTGTACACATTCTCTTTCTCTCCTTCGATGCCTGTTCTCTAGGACAACTTGATGAAAAAATCTCCAGTCAATGAAAGATCCCCTGGTTTCAAGTAATTATGTTTTCCTATACTACATTATTGTCTCTACATTTGTAAAACTAATATTATATTCTGTAGAAAAACACATGATTGCTACACCCTTCAGCAAACTTTCTTCATTAAGATAACTTTAAACTTAGTAGGTTTAGATAATTTTCAAGTCACTTGCAAAATACAATAATAATATAGCACTTAGCGTTTGTAAAATCAGTGCTTTACAGTCGTTCTAAGATAATAAATTATGGCCTTATATTTTAAAATAACATTGAGAGAGAAGATAATATTAAACAGTGGATGAAGAGGGGAAATATGTATTCAAGACTTTGCTACTCTTAGTCTCCTAGCAGGTTTTCGACTCAGTTTCCCCATCTGGGCAAAGGTCAAAACGTTTCTTCTCTGACTCAGAAAACTGATGTAATAATGCTCTACAAGGATTGGCTGCTTTCCCAGTTTTGTGCAGGTATTTTTCTTATTTTTTTTTTTTCTGAACTCTCTGCAAACCACAAGGAAGAATTTTTCATTCTCTCCAAGAACAGGTCCTGCTCTTCTTAACTCATTCTACCATGTATTCTAGCTTAGAGAACAAAAGGTTTCATCCTCCCCTGTCCTGGGATTCACAGACATGGACCTACATGCAATCAGAGAGCCCTTAAGCTGCTGAGAGAATTCTTTTCAGTAAATCGTGATGCTCACTAAAGCCAGAGGAACCAACCAAAGCCACTGTCTCGGGCACTCAGTCTTTCCGCACGAGAGCTCCTTGCTGGCACTAGGCTGAATTGCTCTCTCTCAATAATATTCCATGCACCAAAATGTCTCTGGAGAACCTTTAGCTTATTGTCATCTGTGGAAAATAGGAAGCCTGCACAGAGCTTTCTAAATTCCTAATTCATTTGGCAGGATCTTGAAACAAGTCATAGCCGAGGGCAGAAATAGTGGAAAATGAACCCCAGGCTAACTTATGAAATATGTGAGCTTGCAGTCACCTTGACATCCAGTTTCTTTATGGTCTGTCTTTTTGATTCTCCAATATTTTCCCTTAAGCATCTTGATGTGATTTTGCAGTTGTTGTTCACAATAAAATGTAGGGATTTCAAGGTATCGACTTCCTTTCCTTCAAGGATATGGCAACAGAAACCCAGGGACTTCTTTGTTCTAGCTGTAGGACAGAGGAAAAATTCTGCTGGTCTCTGAAATATCAGGTGAGGAGTTAGAAGGCAGGCTGTGGGAGGTGGGAGGCTTGGGCACTGGATGAGAAGAAGGGAACACTGTCCAAAGGGGTCATGCAGCCTGGGAGGGGTGCTTTCAGGAAGAGCTTGTAAACAGGATCCAGAGAAGAATTGTCTATATTTAAAGACAAAATGGAACTAGGAGAGGTAAAACAGTGCTTGAAGATTTGGTTGAGGGCTGGGGCTGAGTTTTTTAAGCTTGGGGCAGTATTAAATTCTTAACGACCTCATAGGTCATTAGGTGCTGGAGAGGCCAACACTCCATATTTTCTCCATTAAAAGTGGGCAAACCAGATCCATTTCTGCCAACATGAAACATATGGGGGAGCAGATACTAATCTTGTAATTATCCAGATCGATAATAGTTATAAATTAAGAAAAGTACCATGAATGACAGAAAACTGCAAGGAGCTCAAGGAATATACACAAATCTCACATACAGCTGCTGCAGTTGTGGATCACTAAGAGATTTCCTTAAGGTGGAGACATTTGGGCAGAGATCAGTAGGTTCTCCTGGTAATGAGAAACATCTCTGTGAGCTGCAGAGAGAGGCGGAGTCCTCAGGAGACGGCCTCAGAGGGGTGATTCTGGGATGAGGAAAGAGTGTTGGAGAGAAGCTTTTCTCATGGATTGTGGGTTCCTGGGCACTGGGTGGGAGCATCTGGGAGGGGAGGAAATCATGGGAGGCTGAGTGAAGGCCTCATCCACTCCCGCCCCTTCCCTTACAAGGGGTTGATGAAGTAATCCATTCTCCAAATTTGCTGCATTGTTCCAAAGTGGATCTGGAATTTCCATCTCTTGACATTTGCTCAGCCTGACCTTTTGTCAGGAAGAACTAGAAACCCTTAAAAGTAGCTGTGAATATCCAGAGGAGGCTTTTTTTTTTTAAACAACTTTATTGGAGTAAAATTGCTTTACATTGTTTTGTTAGTTTCTGCTGTATAACAAAGTGAATCAGCTATACATATACATATATCCCCGTATCTCCTCCCTCTTGCATCTCCCCCCCACCCTCCCTATCCCACCCCTCTAGGTGGTCACAGAGCACCGAGCTGATCTCCCTGTGCTAGGCCGCTGCTTCCCACTAGCTATCTATCTTATATTTGGTAGTGTATATATGTCCATGCCACTCTCTCACTTTGTCCCAGCTTACCCTTCCCCCTCCCCGTGTCCTCAAGTCCATTCTCTACATCTGCGTCTTTATTCCTGTCCTGCCCCTAGGTTCTTCAGAACCATTTTTTTTTTAGATTCCATATATATGGTATTTGTTTTTCTCTTTCTGACTTGCTTCACTCTATGACAGACTCTAGGTCCATCCACCTCACTACAAATAACTCAATTTCGTTTCTTTTTATGGCTGAGTAATATTCCATTGTATATATGTGCCACATCTTCTTTATCCATTCATCTGTCGATGGACACTTAGGTTGCTTCCATGTCCTGGCTACTCCAGCTTTCTTTTGAGTTCCATTAGCATGGAATATCTTTTTCCATCCCTTCACTTTCAGTCTGTATGTGTCCCTAGGTCTGAAGTGGGCCTCTTGTAGACAGCATATATACAGGTCTTGTTTTTGTATCCATTCAGCCAGTCTATGTCTCTTGGTTGGAACATTTAATCCATTTACATTTAAGGTAATTATCGATATGTATGTTCCTATTACCACTTTCTTAATTGTTTTGGGTTTGTTATTGTAGGTCTTTTCCTTCTCTTGTGTTTCCTGCCTAGAGAAGTTCCTTTAGCATTTGTTGTAAAGGTGGTTTGGTGGTGCTGAATTCTCTTAGCTTTTGCTTGTAAAGGTTTTAATTTCTCTGTCGAACCTGAATGAGATAGAGTGGGATAGAGTGGCTGCTGCCTCCTGCTGCCAGAAAAGAGAGCAAGTGACAGTTCAATTTGGGGATGAAAAACCTCTCACTTAGAAAGATGAATCTCAGATTGTCCCAGCCACTCAGATGGAAGGCATTTCTTGGTTTGGCAGTCTGGAAGTTTTCTGCTTTATCTCATTTTCAAAGAAGTACCGAGTCCTGCTCTGTCCAAAATGGTAGTCACTAGGCACGTGTGGCTCTTGAATGCTTGAAATGTGTGTGGTCCAAATTGCAATGTGCTGTAGGTACAAAATACACACATTGGAGTTCAAAGACTTAGTATGAAGAAAAGCATGGAAAAGATCTTACTCATATTTTTAATTGATTACTCAGTGAAATGATGATGTCCTAGATATACTGGCTTCAATGAAAGCCATTATCAAAATTAATTTCTCTTCTTTCTTTTTCCTTTTCTTAGATGTGGTTCCTAGGAAGTTTAGAATGACCTGTTCATATTTGTGCCTCATACTAGATTTCTACTGGACAGCCCTGGTCTAGTCAGACAGACCATCACCTTCTCCGTTTCATCTCTCCTTCCAGAGATCACAACTTTACCCCACCACAGCAGCAGAGCTCAGAAGATCAGTAGTGGAAGAGAAGTACCACCTGATTCTGTATTCATTTCAATATGCAGCATTCTCCTTACCTCAGCAATCAGACAGAGTGAAAAAATACGCGTGGCCTGTCTAAACCCTAGGCTTTAATATCTGCTTCCTTGAAGTTCCTGTTGATAGAGGGAGGGATTGGCTGCTCTTCTGTCTGCTCCCCTGAGCTCTTCATCTGCCTGGCATCCCAGACACTTGTGCATTGAGAATTGTTCCTGCTGGCTCCGCTGCTCACAGATGTAGCTTTGGGAAAGGACCTGCAACAGTTCTCAGAGCATCAGGGAAAAAGGCGGCATCGGGCCAGAATTTTTTCCTTCCAAATGCAGTGTTTGTAAATGCAGCTGCAAAGCGCTGGCTTCCCCTCGGCACAGAGACCGTACACTTGCCACCTCTGTTTTCCTTGAGACTGGAAGAGGCCTCTCCCGGGGGAATCTGCATTTTAAGATGGAATTCTTCAAAGGCTTGCGGTGTACAGAGGAAAAAAAAAAGAGGCACTAAATGAGGTAATTTCAACTTGATGGCAGACAGTGAGGACAATTTTGCCCCCTACTCCCTCTCCTTGTCAAGTCAACCCCAAGGAAACATCTCGAGTTAATCTTAAAATGACCTATTGGAAATGGATTTGGAGGAGAATTCTAAAGATATAGAGGGATTTGGGTTAAGAGAGAGTAGATGAGATCCTGAGAGTAATAGGTAGCATTTATTAAGTCTTTTCATGGGCCAAGCCCTACTGGAAGCATTAATTCACCCAATCTTCATAACAGTCCTATAAGGTGAATACAACTGTTACTTCCATTTTACAGAAGTGTAAATTGAGGCAAGGCGTCGTTATATCTGTTGCTTAAAGTCATAGGCTGATAAACAGCAAGACTGCTGAGGGCCTAACTCCAGAGCCCATGCCTGGAGCCTATATACGTCCCTGTCTCTCACGTGGGAAGGGAGGGCAGAAGAAGTGAGCGAGCTTGGCTTCATCTATCTGCTAAAAGCAAGTTTAATCTTCCCTCATATAAGTTCCAAAAGTTTATGAGCCTGCAGACATTTCTGTAGCCTCTGAAATATTCATGATCCTTGCTACACGGACTCTCAACCACTGCGCCACCAGGGAAGCCCTGATCCTTGCTACACTTAATGCAAGGGCTCGGATTGCCTCGGCTCCCCTCAGCAGTGATGGAGAGCATATTGCGCGGCAGATAATTTCCTATCTGTGATACTTAAAACTGAAGCCCTCTAAAATGTAAGTTTCTTGAGGGAGGGGTTTTTCTGATTTGTCAGTGTGTTCTCAGTTCCCAGGACAGTGTCTGGCTTGTAGTCGGTGTTCACTAAACTACAACTAACCCTTTCCTTCCAGTCCTACTTGAGTAGAAATGAAGAAGAGTTAATACCATTCCTGTTCCAAAGAAGTAAGGGGACAGTTACTCAACAGAAAATCATGGTAATATATTTATCATCTCTTAAATAATCTTTTAAATTCTTTTCACCCCAGAAACTTTAATTACTAATGGGCAAATGTTTCTCTAATTCTTTGGACGTAATTCCGGTGTCACAGTCAAATAATTGGACTTGTAAATTTTAACCAGAATAACTCCAAGCAAGTAAACAAACTAAATAATGCAAACGTTCCTATTTAACAGACTTTCTTGGATTAAAAAGAAATATTTTTGGTAACCGATCATTTCAGAGAACGCACTATCTTCTATTCATTGCATTTATCCCTCCTCGAAAAGTATAAAACAAGTGTTCATTTTTTGTGAGTCAGAATCGCACCATGTATAAATAATTGGTTTTCAGTGATGCATGCAAAAAACATCAGACTTTGTTTTAAGTGTAGGAGCAATTGTGGGATATAATTACAGAGTGTGCAGTTCATCACCCTTTTGCTCATTAGTAGCTACGGACCCTCTAAATGGATGTTCATTGTTTCTTGGGAGTCAAATCTGGCAGGTCAAATCCAAAGAAGATAATATTCCCTGGTAGTCAAATAGTTTCAAAAGCAAATCAATTGCAACATTTAGAATAGCGGTCTACCCCAAACCCAAATCCCAATTTGATTAGTAGTACTTCAAAAGAAGTATTTATTACAGAGGTATAAAATATGCTACGTAAAGCTTACCTCTTCTGATTCGACCCCTCCTCTTTCGATTTCAGTGGGCAGTAGGCAAAAAGTGCACATTGACTTTGGTTTCAGCGGTCGGGGATGGGCGAGAAAAGCTTTCTTACATAACTAGTGTGTATGTTTGTGTGGGCCTACTCACAACCATTCCTGGCATCGCTGCAAAATTCATAGTGATTTCTTCGTTTTGCAGATTTTGCACTTTGGCTTACATTTATAATTCTAAACTGCAATTAAAATTCTGTGGCTTTGGGCCCTGGCCTCCCTCTGGGTTAACCTGCAAAGATGAGGGAATGAGTGGGTCCTTATAAACGTATAAGCTAGCCAGCTTGGCTTCAAATGCCAGCTTTGGAAGTGAAAGTACATAGGCTCAAAAGCCCTTGGGCACCACCTGCCACACTTGTTATATTATTTACTGCTGTGGCTGCCCCTGTCTTCACCTCTAAACGAATGCAACTCGTAAGCTGTTCCAGAGAGTGGGAACAACCTGTGACCGTGTTCAAAGGCCAGAGAGAGATGGCACATTTGAGGAGCTGAGAGTAGGATGCAAACAATGGAGCATTGTTTGCGTGTGAAGATGAGGCTGGAGTAGCAGTCGCGGTGAGATCCTGAAGAGTTGGACATAACATACACCCCCACGTCCCAATCGATGGCATCGTTTGGAAGACCAATGCCCACTCAAAACTCGAACTCCAATTTGATTGGTGCTCAGAAAGAAATGGTAACAGTAAGTATCCAAAATATACCGTGTAGAGCTTACCTCATTTCATTGGCCCTTGCCCTTCTATTTTAGTGGGTAGCATAGGCTAAAGGCGCATACTGGATGAGGTTGAAACTTTATTCTGAAGGCTAAGGCCGTTTGTTGAAATTTTTTAAAGATGAAAACAACAAAATTAGATTTTAATTTTAGAAAAGACAAAAACCATTCTAAAGATGTGGTAATGGAAAGGCAAAGAGAGAGAGACAGAGACAGAGACAGAAGAGAGATGGATGGATAGGTCTTTAAGATGTAGAATTAACAGTCTTTGATGACCTGATGAAGGGGGTGAGTTTAGGGTGACACCCAGGTTCCCAGGTCAGGTAACTTGAAGGATGATGGTGCCATTGATCAAAATAGGTATTATTAACTATTATAGTTATTATTAAGGCACAAATATGGGTGAGAGGATAGAGACTTAAGGAGATAATGTAGGACTGCCCTGGTGGCGCGGTGGTTAAGAATCCGCCTGCCAATGCAGGGGACGTGGGTTCGAGCCCTGGTCCGGGAAGATCCCACATGCCATGGAGCAGCTAAGCCCGCGCACCACAACTACTGAGCCCGTGCTCTAGAGCCTGCGAACCACAACTACTGAAGCCCGCGCGCCTAGAACCCGTGCTCCACAACAAGAGAAGCCGCTGCAATGAGAAGCCCACACACTGCAGCGAAGAGCAGCCCCTGCTCGCCGCGACTAGAGAAAGCCCACACGCAGCAAAGAAGACCCAATGCAGCCAAAAATACATGAAAAAATTTATTAAAAAAAAAAGATATTGTAGCTTTATATTTTCCTGTAGCATGTAACTCTAATGTGCACAGCTGAATGAGGAAAACCAACAACATCATCATTAAAAACAGCAAAGGGATGTCCACGTCCTACCCCCAAGAGGCTCTGATTTAAGTAGTTACGCACTGTTTGTTTTTTCTCATGATAGAAAAACACAACATGAAATTTACACTTTTAACAGATCTTTAAAGGTACAGTACAGTATTTTTTAACTATCTGTACATTGTCTACATCTCTAGAACTTTCTCATTTTACATGACTGAAACACGATACTCATTGAATAGCAACTCTTCGTTTCTCCCTCCTAGTCCTTGGCAAGCACCATTCTACTTTCCGCTACTGTGAGTTTTGTGAGTTTGACTACTTTGGTTATCTCATATAAGTTGAATCATGCAGTATTTGTCTCTCTCTGACTGGCCTATTTTACTTAGCATCATGTCCTCAAGTTGTATCCATGTTGTAGCATGACAGGCTTTCCTTCTTTGTTAAAGCTGAATAATATTCCATTGTATGAATATACCACATCTTCTGTATCTATTCGTCTGTTGATGAACTTTTAGGTTGGTTCCACGTCTTGGCTATGGTGAACAATGCTGCAGTGAACACTGAGTGTAAATGTCTCTTCGAGATCCCAGTTTCTTCTGGATGAATACCGAGATGTGGGATGGTTGGATCATACTGTAGTTCTATTTTTCACTTTTTGAGGAACATCCATACTATTTTCCACGATGGCTACACCATTTTACATTTCCTCCAACAGTGCTCAACCAGGTATAGAGAGTTAGTCCCCGACTATATATTCATTCATTCATGAAACACTTCTTGAGTTCACCCTAGGTGTCAGTGCCTTTCTGGGCCCTCTAGTTTTATTGTTTCCAGTCTACTAGCCCTGTGAAGTAGGTATTATTGTACCCATTTTACAGATAAATGAGTGGCAAAGAATGGTACAACAGAGTCACACAGTTAAGAAGTGACTAGAACATCAGTTCCATAAAGGCAGGATCTTTGCCCTGTCCACTGCTGTATCCATAATCCCAGGACACTGTCTGGTATTGGAAGCACTCAAAATATATTTGTGGAAGAGGCTGAGCTGGAGATTGGATGTGGTTCTGTTAGCTGTGTCTGGATCTGCTGCTCTCCCCTCATACCTAGGTGCTCTCAGCTCGACCTCTCCTTGCCTTCCCCCTCTTAATTCAGAGGAAGCAGTGCGCCCCCACCCCGCCCTAGGCAGCTTTGCGTGACTGCGTCTTATTTTGTGAGGCTGTGAGGGATGCATCCGACTGGGTCCTTGAGCGCTTTGTGGAGAGGGCATTTATTCATCCAGGAAATATGCATTTACATGCTAAAATCTGGTTGCTCTGGAAGGTTAGATGAATACAGTATCTATTGTGTA
Organism: Neophocaena asiaeorientalis asiaeorientalis; assembly: GCF_003031525.2. Classification (NCBI taxonomy): domain Eukaryota; kingdom Metazoa; phylum Chordata; class Mammalia; order Artiodactyla; family Phocoenidae; genus Neophocaena; species Neophocaena asiaeorientalis. Next base: position 5,452,689 of record NW_020173388.1, on the reverse strand, counting down.
TCTGCAGGGAGCTAAATATGTCAAATTCAGCAGTATTTAACAAAAAACTATGTCACGGTAGTAACAGAGTAACAATCAAGAAATGGTTTCAGTGAAACCATTTCAGAATGCCCTATATTGACAAAGCTATTTTTAACTTCATCTCTTAATTGAAATTATTTTCACTTGTATTTTAACAATCTTTGCACTATTAAATGACACTCTGTTTCCAAAATATGCCTGATAAAATAAAAACACGAACTTGTTTCTGCAGCTTAAATGTGAAAGCTTTCAGGAAAAAAAAAAAAGCAATGGAATATATGTCCCGTTTTCTATAATTTTTATTTTATCATTTTAAGAGTACTCAGATGAGGATTTGAGAAATCTTCGTGTCACTCTCTTAATAAAGCCACAGTGAGCACTTAATGCTGCTTCCACTTCCCACACACAAACTTTCTAATTATAAAAGGACCTTTTCAGACTTATTCAGGGCATATAATCTTATTTGCAGCTCCTAATTGGAGGGCTGTGTTTGTTGAAAAGAACAGAAGTCTTCAGTCATTTAGAACAAAGCTGGCTCATCAACCCCTGTGGGAAGAAAAGAACTATTTATTTTATCCGCTAATCCCAAATACAAACACAATAAAGCTGTCTTTTCTAATAGTGACCTATTTCATGTTAAATTGGGATAAAGCTAGCTTTGCTCAATAAGACTATTGTGGTCAACAAAAAAAGTCAATCTTATTCGGATTCCCACTGAATACCTTCCAATAATTTATCCTTTAAAATGCTGAGCCCAAATCCCAGTTGAATTCTTTATGTTGTCTGACACAAAATGCAAATATGGAAGGGAAATAACCTCAACTAGTGAGCCCCATCTAGTGACAGGGAAGTAAATTGCTGTTCAAAAACCTGGTCTGTAATTATCCCCTACCTTTAATCTGATTTTTAAATGTTTCTATCTGTGCCCAAGCCCTTATGTTTTAGTTTCTCTCTGTTTTTTTTTTTTTTTTTTTTTTCTTTTTTTTTTTTTTTTTTTTTTTTGCCTATACTTTTATTTCTGAGAATAGATAATTTTTTATACCAAGCAATTTTTTTCTTTTTTGTAATTAAAGTATAGTTGATTTACTAGACTTTTCCTGATAACTTAAATTTCAGTTTTAAAAAAGTTAACATTGCTGAAAATTAGCCACATTTCCTCATTCATAGTTGAATTTTAAAATGTGGGCAGCCATAGGGACTTCCCTGGTGGTCCAGGGGCTTAGTCTCCATGTTTCCAATGCAGGGGGTCAGGGGACTCGATCCTGTATGCCGCAATGACGACGCCGTGTGCTGCAACTGAGACCCGATGCAGCCAAATAAATTAATAAAATAAATATAAAAAAATAAAATAAAATGTGGGCAGCCATATTCCTTGAATAGCACTACACAGCATTTATATATTAAACTGTTTGATGTAAATAATATATTATTCATTTATCAAATGTATTTAATCAAAGACTCCAAAGGTTCTTTATGCATAAGAACTTTAGAGGAATTAGACTGGGTCATAGAAAAATCCAGTGAGACATCTAAGGACATTAAAGCTTTCAAAGCTTACTTATTTGGGCAATATCTACATTTGACAATTATAGTGGCTCAGAGATCAGTTCCTTTTAGCTGACTACATTAGAAGTTAATTTTGGTGTGTCTGCATTCCATGCTTCTGCATTTGTTGACTTTTACTATCACAATAACAAACATGTCAAAAAACAGAATAAGGCTACAGCAGGGATCAACTCCAGTCATACACGGGAAATGCTTCTGTTAATGATTCTGCCTTATAAATGCAAACTTTCTTTGTTCCCAGAAAATACAAGTTGATAATAGCCATATGTCATTTTTAAATGAAATAGAACATATTCCTCAATTTATCTACACTTGAGTTATTTTCAAAACTATCTTTCCACTAGCCTATGTGCCCAAACACCAGAAGCAGACCTAGGCGTAGGAGGTTTCTGGGTTATGGAGGAAAGAACCAAGGACTCAAGTTCAAGTCCTAACATTACCCTTCACTGGCTGCATGACCTTGGGCTAGTCTTACCTCCCAGGAAGTTCCCATGAGCTCAGACTATGAAGCAGATGATGTCTGCTTCTCCACTTCCCAGCTGCTAGACTTTAGACAAAATACTTCTCAAAGCCTTGATTTCCTTAATGTGTGTCACGATATTTACTCCATAAAGTTGTTATGAGGAATTGATGGAGTAAAGCGTGTGAGGTGCTGAGCTCAGGGTCTGGCACATGACAGAGTGCTCAGTAAGTATTATTATCACTTACAAAATGGAGGGACAAGCGTCCACCTCTCAAGACTGTTGGGAAGACCCAACGAGATGACATTTGGGAATGTGTTGGTCAACTCTACGGCACTCTGTAAATGTTATGGATTAGAACAAACCTAGTAGGACACTCAGAGAAGGGCTAAGAGAGAAGGAAGGAGGTTGTAATTGGAGAACATGGGGCTTTCATAGATCAGCGCAAGCTCTATGGGCTGAACAGCATTTTTGTAGGTTTGGTGATTTGTACTGTTGGCTTCCATTCTGTTGGGGGATGCAAATTCCTGAAGAGAATGGAATGACCAAGTTTGAAGGGGAATTGTGTAATTTGATTTCCTCATTCTATTGAGGAAACTAATGCCCCTTTCTTCTACAGAGCTCTTTGAGCACTTGAAATGTTTTAGGAATTTTAAATGCTTTGTTTAATGTCTGGCTTTACTTCTGGATGGTAAGTGCCATGAGGACAGGGGCCATGGCTGTTTGATTCCCACTATACTCTTGGCCATGGCTCAGGGTCCAGCACAGTGTCTGGTTCATTGTCTACACATGGTAATTGCTGACAAGCTCAGAGATGTCACATAGCAAGGAAATTGAGAGCACGCACTCTGCAGGGAGGAAAAACTGGGTACAAATTTGACCTCTCTGATTTACATCCTGTGTGACCTTGGGCAAGTTACTTAGCTTCTCTGATCCTCAGTTTCCTTATCTGTAAAACAGGACTAATAATGACAAAGCCTATTTCATAGGGTAGTTGCAGAGATTAATGAGCTAATTCATGTCTAGTGCCTAAAACCATGTATCAATAACTATTAATTTTTCTAAACCAAGATAAAGTCTCTCAGAGGGAGTTCTGGGACAAGACTCCTACCTAGGTCTTGCTCTTTATTTTTATTCCTCCAATATTCCTCAACCCCTCTGCCCAGACCACTTTCTAAAACCATTCAATCTAATCAGATAAAAATAGCAAGACAAAATAAAGTATTGGGCAATTCACTTAGAGGTGCTGCAGTCTCTCAAAATACTAGCAGCAAGTTTCAGGAACTCATTTGAATGGTGGTAAAGGGCTTATTATTGCTAATAACCTCCCAAAGTCTAAAGCACAGAGCTGAACAGAGCATTTTATATTTTGCTCTACCAGTTGGTCCTTAAGGGTTTGATGATCAGATACAGGCATGGCTGGATTATGAAAATGGCATGTTTAAAAATATCTCTGCGACTCACTCCTAGATGACTTTTAGCAAGTGAACTAACTGTTAGCCTCCTGGAAGATTACATGTCAAGATAATTAACTCTCTGTCACATGGACTCTCTATGTTTCAAATCTCATTCTCCTTTCTTTCCTATGTCTCTTAGTTGACACATCTCATTATTACTTTATGCCTGAGTTCTTCAATTTCTTGTCTGTGCGCACATAAACCATCTCCTTTTCATGACTTATCACACCTAACACTCAACTCACACTATTTTGATGTTATATTTTACAATTCTCTGTGTATCCAAATATCATAGAAAACAAAGATCAAGTTAGCCAGGTAAAGCAGATATAGGAGCATTGCCTAAGATAACCCATCCTCCTAGCTCTCCTCGCTCTTCAGAAGCCCATGTGCCACAGAGAAAGTAAAATACACAGTTTCCCATTTCATTTCATGACCAGAGGACTGTGAGTTTCTACTTTCATTGTCTAACGTTGGAGTCTGTGAGATTTTCCATTTCATTATTCTCTACGACCTGGACTTGGCCTTATGCAACTGGAGAATAACTTTCTCTTTTCTATTATAAATGGAGCCAATGAAAAGCTAGACTAAAAAAGAAAAAGCTGGAATGGGGAATTATCCAAAGGAACCATACAATTATAGAAATTTCTGGCTGGAAGAATGTTGAAAGGCCACCTGTAGTTGTTCACCTTCACGATCGCATTACTGACTGGGAGCTGCGGTGGCTACTGCTGCCCAGCGTCTCGAGAGAGTGTCTTACCAACATCACTAGCTCGGGAAAAGAGCAAAACTCAAAATTCCGAAGTACAGTCTTTATTGAACGTGTATCACTTTCGCACCATCGTAAAGTTGAAAATTTGTTAAGTTGAGCCATCGTAAGTCGGGATGTCTGTACAGATATCCCTCAGGCAGGAAAGCGAGCCTACTTCACCACCCAGCCCTTTCCCTGCCCATGACCTTCGGAGTTTGCTTCTCTGCTGTTGCCACGAGTTGATTAATTGTGGAAATTCCAGAATTTCCTGAAAATTGTCTTGAACTGAACCAGTGTCTGAGGTAGAAGAAAAGAGGACCAGGAACGTTTTCCTTCTTTCCTTTGCCAGCATCACGGCACCATTCCTTAGACGCTGACTACTTCCTCACCCACACCCACCTTCACAGCTCAGAAAAGGGGGGACAACATCGAAGACCTATCTAACAGCTTTAGCTTCACGCTTGACTCCATCCCAAATCCAGCTCCCCTCAAAATTCTAAGGAAGGGCTAAGAGTTTTCTAAGATCTGTTCAGACCCAAGAATTGTTCCCCAAAGACCTAAAAGAGGCAGGAAATGTCCTGTACCCCACTCCCACCTGCGACCATGAGCGTAGGTCCTTAATTAACTTATTTTCGACATGCATCTATCTTAGGTTTTTCAACCCAGCAATCCGTCCATTGAACGTTAGGTGATCTGGCAATACGTGTAATGAAAAGAGCACGAGTTTGGGGGTCAGGCTAACCTTGGTCCGATGCTCCACTATTTCACTTACTGTAGCAGGACTTTGGTCAAGTTGCTTAACTCTAAGTTTCAGGTTTCTTGTGTGTAAAATGGAGCTAAAACCAACTTCAGACTTTGATATGAGGATCAAAGAAAGAGCTAACATGGATTGGGGGTTTGGGGTTAGCAGATGCAAACTAGTATATACAGCATGGATAAACAACAAGGTCCTGCTGTATAGCACAGAGAACTATATTCAATAGTCTGTGGTACACCAGAATGGAAAAGAATATGAAAAAGAATGTATGTATATGTATAACTGAATCACTTTGCTGTATAGCAGAAATTAACACATCACTGTAAATAAGTATACTTCAATTTTTTTTTAAATTAAAAAACAGAAGAAAGGGTTAGCATATGGAAAGCACCCAGCACAGTGCCTGGCATAAGCTAATTGCTTCAAACCAATTTCTCTCCTCCACCGGCTATAGGGACGGAGCTATCCAGCACCATGAGCTTCCGTCGGCTTCATCACTGAGACGGAGCTGCCTTAACAGCAACCCTCAGCGGGACTGTTAATAGCAGAGACAGTGAGTATAATTATAAGGGTCTTCACCACGTACTTGTGCTGTGCCTGGATTGTGCTGGAATCTGAGAACAGAAAGGCAGGAGGACTCATGGTCCCATCTCATGGCACCCTACAACACAGAAGCAGTGGTGGCACATGTGAGGTCCTTTCATGAGTACCTCCGCCCGGAGTCATATCAGGACTGGAAAGATTTCGGAAGGCCTAATCACCAAGAAGATCATGGTGCTGCCACCCCGATATATAATTTAAAATAAAAGCAGTACTAAACCGTAATTAAGTGTAGAGAAGCAGAGCAACTTTCTGATACTTTTCCCACTGCGATGACAGTCCTAGTACTTCTTTTGATTGTACATTTTGAGACGGGTTCAAATCAACATTTAAAAAAAAGTAAATTGAAACCCTCTCCAAACATATGGGTGGATTGGGACGGACTTTTCACAAACGGGACAATAGAAAGGTCATATTTAGGTAAGCAAGTTGTAGAATCAATTACATATTATGCCTTAAAAGATGACCTCACCACTGAACTGCACCATCTGGACCTGTTACAATAGAGACAAATTGCCAGGAGTGATGGTGACAGGAGATATTCACCAGGATGCGAAGGCGCTGTTCTTTCTTTGTTTTTTGCTTTCTTTAAATGGAAGACGTTCTCTCTAAAGGATACAGTCCCACTCGCAGGCCAAGTCTGCAGTACCTGGTGAGGCTTACCTGGAGATCTAGCTAACAACCCTCACATTTGGAGCCACTCACCTTTACACCACAAATCAAACAGAGAAGCACCAGGAAAGGCCCAGAAACCCTGACAGAGAACTTTTTCAAGCAGAGATGAAACCAATTTACATAGCCACTGTAAACAGTTAATAAAATCCATTTTACATTCCATCTACTTAGATTTCCATTACATCCTGTTCTGTTTCAAACACACATTTTTCTTTTGGATTGTTAGGCAATAAAAAGTCAAGCCATTTATCAAGCAGTGTCTTAGAATTTCTTTCAAATGTTTGACCATTTTCAGGAAATACTGTGGCTTCTATAATTAATCTCCCAGCAGAAAGCTGTTTCAGAAAGATGCCGGTACAGCGGAAAGAAAAGTCTTTTCTTTATGAGAGTTTTTTGGTTCTTGTGAGTGGAAATGTTCAGAAACAGATGCTGGTGGTATTGTCACATATTGCAAACTGTCCATTTCAGATAAAGAGGGAAGAAAACAACGGAGTATGGATTCCTTCTCCCAAAACCGTCCTGTGACAGAGCTGTTGTTAAATGGGCCGCACAGGCAACTCAGCGTTGGGCTAAGATGAGAGTCAATCTTCAGAGCAAGGCTGGGTTTCCACAGTTCTTACACCTGACGGAAACACAAGTAACGTGAGGAGTCCCTCTCCACACCCCCACCCCCCTTGTCTTTAGTAATATCAGCTACATTTTCCATGTCTCAGGCCTAGTTCTATTCATTTTACACATATTCACTCACTGAATCCTCACACCAACCCTCTGAGGAGGGTACTGATATGATACAGTTTTCAGATTAGAAAATTGATGCTAGGGACTCCCCTGGTGGTCCAGCGGTTAAGACTCCGCACTTCCGATGCAGGGGGCACTAAAGCAGTACTAAACCGTAATTAAGTGTAGAGAAGCAGAGCAACTTTCTGATACTTTTCCCACTGCGATGACAGTCCTAGTACTTCTTTTGATTGTACATTTTGAGACGGGTTCAAATCAACATTTAAAAAAAAGTAAATTGAAACCCTCTCCAAACATATGGGTGGATTGGGACGGACTTTTCACAAACGGGACAATAGAAAGGTCATATTTAGGTAAGCAAGTTGTAGAATCAATTACATATTATGCCTTAAAAGATGACCTCACCACTGAACTGCACCATCTGGACCTGTTACAATAGAGACAAATTGCCAGGAGTGATGGTGACAGGAGATATTCACCAGGATGCGAAGGCGCTGTTCTTTCTTTGTTTTTTGCTTTCTTTAAATGGAAGACGTTCTCTCTAAAGGATACAGTCCCACTCGCAGGCCAAGTCTGCAGTACCTGGTGAGGCTTACCTGGAGATCTAGCTAACAACCCTCACATTTGGAGCCACTCACCTTTACACCACAAATCAAACAGAGAAGCACCAGGAAAGGCCCAGAAACCCTGACAGAGAACTTTTTCAAGCAGAGATGAAACCAATTTACATAGCCACTGTAAACAGTTAATAAAATCCATTTTACATTCCATCTACTTAGATTTCCATTACATCCTGTTCTGTTTCAAACACACATTTTTCTTTTGGATTGTTAGGCAATAAAAAGTCAAGCCATTTATCAAGCAGTGTCTTAGAATTTCTTTCAAATGTTTGACCATTTTCAGGAAATACTGTGGCTTCTATAATTAATCTCCCAGCAGAAAGCTGTTTCAGAAAGATGCCGGTACAGCGGAAAGAAAAGTCTTTTCTTTATGAGAGTTTTTTGGTTCTTGTGAGTGGAAATGTTCAGAAACAGATGCTGGTGGTATTGTCACATATTGCAAACTGTCCATTTCAGATAAAGAGGGAAGAAAACAACGGAGTATGGATTCCTTCTCCCAAAACCGTCCTGTGACAGAGCTGTTGTTAAATGGGCCGCACAGGCAACTCAGCGTTGGGCTAAGATGAGAGTCAATCTTCAGAGCAAGGCTGGGTTTCCACAGTTCTTACACCTGACGGAAACACAAGTAACGTGAGGAGTCCCTCTCCACACCCCCACCCCCCTTGTCTTTAGTAATATCAGCTACATTTTCCATGTCTCAGGCCTAGTTCTATTCATTTTACACATATTCACTCACTGAATCCTCACACCAACCCTCTGAGGAGGGTACTGATATGATACAGTTTTCAGATTAGAAAATTGATGCTAGGGACTCCCCTGGTGGTCCAGCGGTTAAGACTCCGCACTTCCGATGCAGGGGGCACAGGTTCAATCCCTGGTCGGGGAACTAGGATCCCACATGCCAAGGGGCATGGCAAAAAAAAAAAAAAAAAAAAAAAAAAAAAAAAAAGAAAGAAGAAAAAGAAAATTGATGCCAGGGCAGACTCCCTGAGGAGTGAGTCCAGTAGCGAAATCCAGGCAACCTGGCTGAGCCCAGCCTCACAGTGTAGCCGCTGCAGGCAGTAGGATGAACCATTTTCAATTCTCACCATCTCCTTTGTGCTGGCACACAGTAGGGCCATTCAGTCATCTCATTCTCCATGGAAATGAGGCACGTGGGTGCTACGTGGCTTGCCAAAAGTCTTGTACAAGACAGTTAGGAGCTCAGGCTCCTTGACTTTTAGGCCAACTTTTCCTACTTTATAGCCTTCTTCCTCTTCATGTGAAAAAATAAAAAATAAAACCAGCAAAGCCAAAGCTCTTGCTTTACTTCTTTCTATGATGTGTCCTCCTGTGTCCCAGGAAAGGGCAGGAGGCCTTGTTGGCCTGTAATACCGAGCAGAGCAAACCTCACTCTGGGCTTAGGTTCTGCCCAAAGTATCCATGGCTCTGCTCCTCGAAGGCAAATACGTGGTTTGTTTGACCTCCCACCTGAATTGAAGGTTTTGAAATGACTTAATCTCACCCTCAGACAGATTAATAATAAATATTAAGAAGTGCTCCCAACTTTAGGGTATGCAAGGGATCAAGAAAACAATTCGGGAAACCAGAGAATCTGGATGATCTCCAGGGTAATGTTCTGGTTTCCTCCAAGAAACTTGATGGCAAGATCATCTTTACTTCTTCAGTGCTGAGTTTACATTTTTGTTTGTTTCATTTTAGCTTTTATTTATTTATTATTATTTTTTTTTTTTGCAGTATGCGGGCCTCTCACTGTTGTGGCCTCTCCCGTTGTGGAGCACAGGCTCCGGACGCGCAGGCTCAGCGGCCATGGCTCACGGGCCCAGCCGCTCCGCAGCGTGTGGGATGTTCCCGGACCGGGGCACGAACCCGTGTCCCCTGCATCAGCAGGCGGACTCTCAACCACTGTGCCACCAGGGAAGTCCCCATTTTAGCTTTTTTTAAATTTAATTTTTATTTTATATTGGGGTATGGTTGACTTACAATGTTGTGTTAGTTTCAGGTGTACAGCAAAATGGTTCAGTTAGACATATACATATTCCATTCTTTTTCAGATTCTTTTCCCATATAGGTTATTACGGAATATTGAGGAGAGTTCTCTGTGCTATACAATAGGTCCTTGCTGATGATCTATTTTATGTATAGTAATGTGTTTATGTTAATCTCAACCTCCTATTTTACGCTTCTCCTCCTCATTTTGGCTTTTAAACAGAGTTATGCTGAGGGCTCAGGTGGCTTCTGTGGGCCAATCTGACCCCCAGATCAACCTCAGTCTGAAGACATTTAGGCATCATTTCATCTGCATGGCAACCTGATGCACTTACCAGGGTGTTTTCTTCCCACAAGAGGGGAAAGCTTGGTTGTGATGAAACCACAGGCAATGCAGTGCACAGGTAGGACTCAGCCTCTAACACTGTCGCGTGATGAAACAGACAGTCAGCCTCATGCACGGAAAACCTTGAGTCACGTGAATGCCATCTGTATTTATTAGAGTACAGGAAACAGGAAGAGAGGGCTCATGCCAAACGGGTATTTAGGAGAGTTTTATAAAGGGAGCATTTTACAAAGATGGGGGCAGGGTGAGGTAGGGGTAGGGGGTTAAGAGGTACAAACTACTATGTATAAAATAAACTACGAGGATGTATTGGACAGCACAGGGAATACAGCCAATATTTTATAATAACTACAAATGGAGTATAATCTATAAAAATTTTGAATCACTATGTTGTACACCTGAAACTAATATAATATTTTAAATCAACTATACCACAATTTAAAAAGTCATAAACTCTCAAGAAATATGGGAAAATATGAACAATGGCAGGTTAAGTGAAGAAGCAGGAAAAACAATTATTCATATGTCATGTTTATGACTGTTAAATATGTTGACTATTAACGGAAAAACAAAAATTATAAGAGTTGTGTTTAGGTTATGGGTACTTTTCTCTTTTTTGCTAAACTTCTAATGGTATTATTCCATTTTTATAATGCAAAAATAAATACAAGACTTTTTAAGGAGTAAAAAAAAAAAAAGAAAGATGGGGGCAGGGTTTAGAGAGACAACACAAGATATGGTGCAGTATCCCAGGGCTAGCACCCGCAGGGAGCCATCACCCCTAGATTTAAAGGGAACCAGAAAGAGAGCTGCATGGGGAGAGCCATGTGACAGCAGCTGTGACTTCTTAGAGGGACACAGAAACCGACGGTGAACCCAGACACAGGGGGAGATGGGGGACTAGACACTCCAACTGCAGCTATCCTGCCCATTGACCAAACCCAACCGGAGAGCAAGGTAGCCTAACAGATGCAGTCCATGGGGGAGAGCCTGCCAGGGCCCAGTGCAGGGAGGGGGGCAGAGGGAAGATACCCAGCTCACCATCTCATTAAGTTTCTGAGGTACAATAACATGAGCACACCCTCCTGCTGTGACATGAGTAGTTTAATAAAGAATTAATTAGGTAAAAATACCCTCTGCCTACATGGAATTAAGTGGCTAATTTTATGCCAATGGCAGAAATTAGCATTGTAAATTCCTCATTGTGTTTTATGAGTCAGAACTGGATGCACCTAAGAGTCTTAGGAATATGAACCTCAAAGCAGGTCCTCTGATAACTTGGAGAAGAGAGCCAGTGGAAATCTGCTCCTGCCACGACGATGGCCACAATTGAACAGGAATGTAGGTTTAAGAAAGAGGGTCATTGGAAGTTGAAATTATTGACGTAAAATCTCTTGGAGGCACCCATTGCATTGAGAGGCCATATTTTAATGGAGTTAATAAAGCCTGTTTTTTTTGTCTTACCTTGTTTTGTCTGGCTTCCTTTAGCAGTTTAGGTAGAAGACTAACCAGAAGGAGGGAAGATGGGGAAATCTGGAGAAGCATCCTGGGGTACTTTAGAGATGCCCAAAGTCAATTAGGCTACCCAGGGATCACGGTGAACCAGGGTCCCAATCACTTGGCTGGGGTCTCTCTTATCGGAGAGCATTTGGTGTTTGGATAACAGCATGATGATGTGGTGTTTCAAGCAAAGGCTTTGGAGTCCAGCTATTAGCTGGGTCACCTTGAGTGAGTTAGATAACCTATAGAAGCCTCAGTTTCTTGCTTAATGAAATGGGGACAATACCTATTTCTTCTAGGTTTGTTTTGTGAATTAAATGAGATCATGTATTTAAAATACTTGAAACAGTATCTAGCACATAACTGGTGTTCAATAAGTAGCATATATGTGTCTAGAAATGTATTCACATATATAGACACATATATGCATATCTATTTGTAACTAGAACCATTTGGCCTTCATAAAGGGTGGGAGTGATCATGATTGGTCACAGGGGCCCATTGGCCATGAGAATGCAGCATGACATGAGGCTCTTCCTTTTTCTTCCTCTTTCTAGTGGCCCCTCTCCAAAAACGTACATACTTAAGTTAGCTCTCTCCTTTCAGCTGTGTCCCCAAATTCTTCCTGACCCTATATCCTGAGACACATATATCCATAAATGTACCTTAGAGATTGTTCTCTTTTAAAAATTCTGATTGAGTAATTAACATATACTTACTAAGTTAATTGTAAGTTTTTCAGTATTTAAGATATCATAGCAAAGTCTTAGATGCTCCAACTCTTCCGCTGTCTTCTCTCATCTCACAAACTGCTTTATGGTGAAAGTGATGGTTTTTCTAAAGTTCTGGTATGATTTGGGAGCAGAGGTCATAAAATTCTGTTTGTTACACTTTAATTTGACCAGAATGGAACTAAAGATTTCAGTTTAGTGGCTGTATTTGTTTATTTCACTTATTACTGACTGGAAGATGCACTTTAGCCTCTCCATGAATGCTGGTTTAAAAATGTTATGTATTTTTAATATTTTTAAGGGATTTTAAAATGTGTTGCCTTAGGTGATTAATGCAAATGCAAAAGGTTCCACAATTCCAATTACTCCTTGCTGTTTTGCAGTGATCCTTTAACAATCCAAGCCTAGTGGATGAATGCATGAACCTTTCTAGCCTCCAGGGAAGAAGCTGGAATGACAATTTAAAAACACCCAACATAATTTTCCACTACCAACCTTATTTTCTTTCCCTATAATGGTGAAAAAAGACCTCTGGAGTGATTTTGTATTTGTTGTATTCTATAAGTTCTTGCAAATTTTTGACACCTTTGAAACTATGAGGCCTTATCTGGAATACCCTCCTTTGATTATTATGCATTATGTAATCAATACATTTATTATTAGCAATATTACTTTAACACCTGAGTCTTTTTTTTTCATTTTTATTTTATTTTTACTATAGATGCTATCATCAGCTGTGGTATTTTTTAATATACAATTTTGAAAGGTTACACTCCATTTACAGTTATTACAAAATATTGGCTATATTCTCTACGTTGTACAACACATCCTTGTAGCCTACTGTACACCCAATAGTTTGTACCTCTCATCTCCCATCCCTAGATTGCATGCCACCCTCCTACTGATAACCACTAGTTTGTTCTCTATATCTGTTAGTCTGCTTTTTTTTTGTTATATTCACTAGTTTGTTGTATTTTTTTAGATTCCGCATGTAAGTTTAACACCTGAGCCTTAACTTTGTCTTAAGCGTCATTAATGAGACCTAACGTGCAAAGGTTCATTTAATTTTCCACTCCTAATACTCTTTGTCTGAGGTTGAGTTTGTCTTCCTAATAAACTAGCCAACAGTCATGATTGCTGAACAGTCTTCCTCCTTCCTTGTTTGTTAGACCACTTGCAGTTTAAACTTTCCTTCTTCCTCTCCTTCGTATGCAACAGGACTTCACCTGTGTGGGTCAATTTCCTCTCCCTGCACTGAGCCATTTCAGAATTAGATCTGAACATTTCCAATGTCTGCATTTGGAAGGCTGCTTACAGCTCAGCCCGTTCTCATGGACGGTGTGAGGGTATTAAATGGAAGTCCCCTATGCCAAAATCGGATTCTAGAATCCAATTTTTTCCTGCTCCCTGTCTCCCTTCATCACTCAGGTCTTTTGATTCAACAACTCTCTCTAGCCATATTTTCTTTAATGGCAAAATGTGATTGAATAGGAATCAAATAACTCGGATGGAGTCTCAAGTCTCCCATCTACATCCCTGTGTCTATTTATGCATGTGTGTCTTGAGTACGTGCTTTGTGTGAAGCAACTTACACTTAATCCACACAGCAATCCTCCAAGACAGATACTAGGATGGAGACTTTTTCGGTGAGAGACAGCTTAGAGGGTTTAAATGATTCATTGAACTGGGTTTAAATAATTAACCTGAGTTAGTACTAGTGGACCTCAAATTAAAACACAGCTTTACCGGACTCTAGAGTGTGTGCTTTTAACTACTACATCATACTGAAAATCTAAAAAACTTAAGTCACTTGGCTTTTTGGTGCCTGTCCTGGGTTCATCGAGAAGCAGTGATTGAGAATGCAAGAGTCTAGAGGCTGGATTTGAAATCGGTCTCCTTCACTTACCGGTTGTGTGACATTGGACAAGTTACTTTGCTTTGCTTTGGTTTCCTCAACTATGAAAGTACCTAGGGCTGACACACAGTAGATGCTCTTTAAAAGCAGCAATAATAAAAGCAGTTCAATAAATGTTAGCAAGTATTGTTATTATTGCCTCATTCGCCCCAAATAGATCTGATGTAGTGTCTACTCTGAGTGATTGCTCTAATGATTCTCGTTGAGCCCTTGAAAGTCTAAAGTTCTCTGGTTGTATATTGTCGATCAAATCTACTTCTTATTCCTCAGCCTAGAACACGATGGTAGAAGAAGGCTTGGGGAAGCTTGCTTGGGTGTAGAGACTAGGCATGGTATTGAAACAGCAGGAGTGATAAGTCTTGCCCTTCATTGGCTGCAAAAAGTGTGTGGTTATGTGGATAAGACCAGGAGGGAGAACTAAGAAATTTGGCTATCAACCTGTGCTGCAGGCTTGTTATCGACACTTGGGTAATTAACATAATCTAAAGCTAACATAATCTAAAGCTTAAGCTCGTTATCCTTTCTAGGAAGAGGAGGATACCATATCTATGCAACCTAATTTCAGAGAAAGATTAGGAAGCAGAAGAAGAAGTTAAAAATTGAGAGGATAATAATAGCTTTATATCTTTATATCACCAATGGACTCTCCTCTAGGGAGCAGGAAATGGATAGGGCCAAGCCAGATAGGTAATTACTAGGGAATGAATAAACGGATATCTGGCAATCAGTAGGATGCTTACTACCGTCAAGGAGTTGCCCTTGACATCATGCAAAGAGACATAAAGAACAAAGTCCTGCCTTAAAGGGGATGTGATTTACTTAGTCAGCAAGATATAAAACAATAACTAATAATACAGGAGTTTCTATACTGGGTGAGTGGTGCAATCCAAAAGGCTAGAGGGCAAATTTTCCCATTATAAACACCTGCTGCACCATTTAATTAAGTGCGGCTTTTATATTACAGGATTTGGTTGGACTACTTTGCTCTCAATCTTCAACAGTGTGTAAACATTTAAGTAGAATTCTTAAGATTTAACCTAAACTCATTTTTAAAAGTTAATTTTAGCTCCTCTGGGGGGTGGGGGTCAGAGACATCTCTGAGAGGCTATCAGAAGCTCTGAAGCATCTCCCAGAAATCTGCACAAAAACTTCCAAGTCTGCGTATAATTGTAGAAGGTTGACAGATCCCCTAAAATCCACGCATGAACCCCTAGCATGAGCAACTGTGTTATAGACGCTCAGTTACCCATAGTTTCCCAAATCTTACCAGTTCTCAGTGACTTTTTTTGGTTAGCTTTGGCTGTTTTAAATAATGCTATAGTCATGATTCTTGGAATTAAAATATCTTTTTAAAAAACCAAAAAACCTCAAACTGATTTTATACACAGTAAGGCAGGAATTGCTATTTGTCCCCCAGTATCTATCATAGGCTTCTTCCATAGAAATGGAATTTTTAACTGGGCAGAACAAAATGAAGGCCACATTGTCCATCCTCTCCAGGTGTTACCACGTCCCTAAGGTCTAGCCAATCGCTGTAGATGGAAGTGTTGTAAAGCCCCCTCTGAACCCTCCTCAACAAACAACTCAAGGGTGCCCTTTTCTTCCTTTTTATCTCTTCCCCCGTCCAGCTGCTTGGAACATGGATCTGACGGCTGAAATGGGCTGTGGGACAAGGGATACCTCCAGGGGACCACAGATCTGAAAGAAGGAAGGAGCCTGGATCTTCAAGGAGCAGGGAGGGGAACCATCACAGTGGTCTTGAATATTGTCTTCTGAACTTTGACATAAGAGGGAACTAAACTTCCCCATTTAAGTTGCTGCTGTTTTTCTATTTTTTCTATTACTTGTAGCTAAACCTAATTCTAACTTACAGATACAATCCCTAGCACTTTAAAGCTGTTGTCATCTTGCCTCCTGACATCTTTGCTGCTAATGAGAAGAAAAATCTGTCTTTCCGGTAGCTTTTAAGATTACCTTTGTATGTTTTGCAGTTTCTCTTCATTGTATATAGGTACAGATTTGTTTTCACCTATCCTGTTATGTCTTGGTGTTCCTGATTGCCCATGTCGCTTTATTCAGTCATGAGAAATTCTCACCCTACACCTCTTTAAATATTGTGCCTCCATGTTTCCTCTAGCTCCTCTGAAACTCTTGTTCAAAATTTGTTGGAGCCTCCCAATCAAGATTTCATGTGTCGGGCTTCCCTGGTGGTGCAGTGGTTAAGAATCCGCCTGCCAATGCAGGGGACACGGCTTCGAGCCCTGGTCCAGGAAGATCCACATGCCGCAGAGCAACTAAGCCCGTGCGCCACAACTACTGAGCCCATGTGCCACAACTACTGAAGCCTGCGCGCCTAGAGCCTGTGCTCTGCAACAAGAGAAACCACTGCAATGAGAAGCCCACGCACCACAACGAAGAGTAGTCCCCGTGAACCACAACTAGAGAAAAGCCCACGCACAGCAACAAAGACCCAACGCAGCCAAAAATAAATAAATAAATATATTTAAAAAAAAAGATTTCATGTGTCATAACTGCACTTTTAATCTTTTAAAAATCTCTACATTGCATGCCACTCTTTAACTTTATCTTATAAATACCCTTTTTGATGGTGAACAAACTGGTGTTTATTTCATCCTTTGGATTTTTCATTACATTTTTCCCCCTGGAATTTCCTATAGACAGCATATAGTTGAATTTTGGGTTTTTTTAACCCCTTCTGATAATCCCTATCTTTTAATTAGTGTATCTAGACCATTCACATTTAAAGTGATTATTGATATAGTTACATTAATACCAAGCATGTTTGTAACTCTTTTCTATTTGTTGCATTGTTCTTTCTTGTTTTTTTCCCCCCTCTTTTCCTTCCTTCTTTGGTTTTAATTGAGCTGTTTATATGATTTAATTTTATCTCCTCTCTTAGCCTATCAATTCTGATGATTGCACTGTCTCTTTAGACTTTGATTTTTCTTACCTTTTACTGTGTCTTGCAATGTTTTGTTGAAAGATATACATGATGTATCTGGTAGTAGGAACTAAGGTAAGTAAGACTTTGGTGTGAAGTTGTATATTAATCTGGCTAAAAGTTGGGCTCTGTTTAATGTTTTCTGTAGCTACAGAGTTCAGAGTTTTCAAATTACTCTAGTCTCCTTGTTTTTGGTTTCTTTCTTGGTTTCTCTAAGAAGTTCTTCTCATAGAGAGTCTTTGTCTAACAGCTCTTTCAACTGTAATCCACTGTTATTATATTGGAGCCTTGTGGATGTGGTGGGAAGGTGAGGGAGAGACAAAGTGTTCTATAATCTTATTTAATCAAACTCTCTTTTAGTGGGCTATGTCCCTGAGCTGAGACCTTCACAACTGTTTCTCAGCCTTTTTCCCTCTCTTAGGTGAAACAAGAGGGCTAGAAGGGGATGAAATAGGAAAGATGTCCTTTCCCCAACTGGGATAAGGCTCTGACACATTCTTATCCCTGGAAAATAGGCATTTGTTGTGGAAAAAAGCTCTGCGTGTATTTCATAAGGTTTACTCTTTCCTTCCTTCTGCTCAAGCCACAAAGAGATATTTCTCAGATCATGACTATAAGAATATGGTGGGGCTCCTGGAGGAAAAATCCATGAAACTGATTCCTGAGACTAGATCCCCAGGAGTTCCTCACCCTCATGCTAGTCTATAATCAGTTTCCCAGTAATTCATCGGAATTGCTATTCGAATATTGCTACCAGGTTATGCCTCCAGTATCTTCTACTACAGATAATCAGATCGCTGCTGTGACTCTCTGAATTCACCTCTCTAGTTCTCTGATCAGTTCATGAAAAGTTGCTGATTTTCAGTCTGTTCAGCTTTTTGTTGTTATAAGGACAGGAGTGATGACTTCCAAGCTCTGTTCATGTCAGAACTGAGACCGCAAGTCCTTTGGGGGATTTCTATTAATTCATGCATTCTGTATATTTTTATTATTGTCATTGTATTATTGTTGTTATTATTTCTTTCTGTCTCAGACTTTTGGTTCTTTTTTATGGACGCCATTCCTTTCTCTATTTCTCAGATGTCTTTAAATATGCTTACAGAGTCATTTTCCATTTGAATAATAGGTACCAGTGAAAGAACAGTCAACTAATTTTCAGGGCTAAATTGATCTTTTGATTCTTATGTTGTTAGCTAGCTTCCTTAGATTTCTTTTTCCTTCTGTGTTTTAGAATTTTGATTTATAAGTGCATCTTGAGCAGAAGGGTTTTGTTTTATTTTGTTTCTTTCTCTGTATTTTGTGGATGTCTCAATCAGACCCCTTAGATTCTTGATTAGAAACTCTGCATTCTGTTGGAGACTCAGGGTGCCTGTCCTCTGGAGGTTGAAGATAGCGTCCATGCACTCACCCGCTCTAGCAGGCAGCAGCAGGCAGCTGGTTCTGCTTCCTCCCTCTTCCCTAGGCATGGAGCTTTATACTAGCTCCATATATATTTCAGCTCCATATATAATCCAGGTGGTGGGAGCAGACCTTCTGCTCTGCTTCCTGCTTTGTGCTTCTGATTCATGCAGAAGTTTACCTTGTTTTGGAATGAGGGTTGTATCTGTTTTATTTTTCTCTTTTAAAACTTGATCTAACATTTATTTGGAGTCGATCAGGGCCTAAGAGCATGAATTTACAATACCCTCTGGCCCAGAAGACATGTTCCATGTATCTTAGCAACAACTCTATGAAATATACAAAGTCAGGCTTTATATACCCATTTTACGAGTGCAAAGAGAGCGTAACAGGTGCTCAGTGGCAGGGGTAGAACTGGTGAGTAGGCATCCCGAGTGTGTCTCCAACAGGTGGTATTCATAATTATAGCAAACCCACCATGTTCATAGCTCACAATATTTTCTTGCTTACTGCGTTTGGAATCTGGGCTGTAGTGGAGAAATTCTACAATGGGTAGGCCAAATGTCCCGTTTACAACTTAATCACAAGGTGCTTCTACTTTAGAACCAGTGGTTTCTGCCTGCAGGTTTCTGAGCTATTGGCCGAGCTTCCTAATGCTCTTTCAGCGTATCCATTCCTTTATGTGCTCTACGCAGAGACACTTATGCAGATTTCGTATCCTTCTCCTCAGTCTTCAATCACACAGACAGTTTTTTAATGACTTCAAATCCACTCCACTCGGGCTCTCCCTCTCCCTCTAATCTGATATCTTTGTCAGATTTCATCACCTAGAGATTGGAGCCCCTGTGGGTTCATGGGGGAGGGAGGGGGGAGAAAAGTGTTTATGTTTATGCTTCTCTTGATTTTTATGGCCATCATTACCCAAAGCTGTGTGAAATTGAGGGAAACATATTTGGCCTGAACCCTGGAGCCATCTGTTCAACCTGCTCAAGATATCGGTGGTTGACTGTTTACTAAATAGACTCCCCTGAGTGGCAGCCTGAAGGCTGAGGCTGGGGCTTCTGTTAATCGTTAGGCATTTAACAAACAGTTGGGACTCTTGCTGGCTTTGCTATCACTGCTTTCAGAAGCAACGTTCTGTACCCTGTCATCAGCCACAGAGCAAGAGATGGGCTCTCTAGTGTGCTGACTGTGAGCATTTCCAGCAGGCTTGGGCTGCCACGCCCAAGCAGTGGTGGTCATGTCATTCTGCAGGAGATGTGACATGTGTGCTTTTGTTGTTGACTTTATCTTTGCCAACACACGTGGGTGTCTAACGTTGGCTGGGAAGCTGGGCTCTAGGGTGGAGTGAAGGTTTCACATTGTTGACAATTTAATGCTTGGAGAGATACGTGCTCTGGTAAGGTCTCTCTCTTGAGACTTTTGCCCTTTCTCTAATCCTCTGCATAAACACTGCCTTGAAATCTGTTTATGAAGTATCTGCAAAGGCACGTGAAACTGTTGGTAAACAGTCGTGGTGAATAAAGATTGACTCATGGTCAGATTTCTGAGCCTGAGTTTATTTTTGATGGGATTTACTGTCTGGTGCAAATCTTTGTGAAGCTGCAAACAGAGTCTGAACCTCTCTGCCTAATTCTTGGGACAGATTAGAGTTCATGACAGAAATGGCAATTAGCGAATGGATATGAAAACCTTCTCCCAAAGTCTCCGTATTCTAAATAGAAATCTCTACTAGTTGAAAGTATAAAAAAGAGGAAAATAATCATGAAGAGACAGGAAGATAGAGAGAGCCAAGGCAGTCCATACTTTTGGTTAAAGAGGGAAGAGGAAAATTTGGAGGCAAGAAAGTCTCAGATCTAGTAGAGTGTGGAGCTGGCTGGTTCGGCTAAGAGCAGTTTGTGTTTCTTTCTTTTCAGCTTTGTTTTCGGGAAGATGAGGTTGGTGGCTTCAAACAACTATGAAGATGATAACTTGATCTAGACCGATGATGGGTGGGGAAGGTCTCCATGAGAAAGTGTGGACTAAGCTGGGATCTGAAGGATTGGTAGGAGTTTAACCTGGTGAGCAGAAGTGAGTGATGGAGGAGGTTTAAGCAGAGAGAGGAAAACATATGGTAGCCCTGTATTATGTAGGAACACATGTACTTTTTTTTTTTTTGCGGAACGCGGGCCTCTCACCGTTGTGGCCTCTCCCGTTGCGGAGCACAGGCTCTGGACACGCAGGCTCAGCGGCCACGGCTCACGAGCCCAGCCACTCCGCGGCATGTGGGATCTTCCCGGACCAGGACACGAACCCGTGTCCCCTGCATCGGCAGGCGGACTCTGAACCACTGCACCACCAGGGAAGCCCGGAACACGTGTACTTTTAAGAAAATTAATGATGGGCTGTAGAGCTGGGGAGCAAGGGGCAGGCGTAGTGACATGCAATGAGCTGTGTTAATTCATTTATATTAATCTAAGAGTAATAGAGAGTTATTGGGTCAGATTTTTGCTTTCTCTAAAAAAAAAAATTCACTTTGGCTACAACATGGAGAACTGATTAGAGGGGAAGAGAGAAGATAGGGACACAAGTTAGAGGCTGTTATTGCATATTCCAGGTGAGAGGAATCCTGCACGAGGCTCATGGCAGAAGTGACGAGGATAAGGGGGTGTATTTAGGAGATGTTTAAGATAGAAAACTGAAGAGACCTGATGATATGTTAAATATAAGGATAGCAAGAAGGGGGGAGCTTGTCAAGGATGACCCCAAGAGTTTTTACCTTGGAGATTTAATTGATAATGGCTCTGCTTACTATGACTGAGAACCAGAAGTGGGACAAAATCCATGGGTTTGCATTTGGATATTTCAACATGTATAATGTAGGTCTCTAGTAGATCCTTTGGATATGCAGATTTGGAGCAGCACAAGCTATCTGCATCTAGGTGGTAACTGAAGCCACGATCGTAATGAGGTCCTAAGGGAAGAGTACAGAAGGAGAAGAGGAGAGGGCCCAAGCGGTACCTTGAGAATGGAAATATTTTGATGACTCAGTAGGGGAGAATGAACCTGCAAAGGAGTGAGGGAGTAAGTAGTCAGGGAGGAAAACCAAGAAAGATGAGACTGGGGGTGAAAAAGGGGATCTTGTTAGGGGAATGAAAATGCTCTAAACTGATTTATGATGATGGTTATATCACTTGGTAAAGTTACTAAAAAGCATTGAACTGGACACTTAAAATAGATGATCTTTATGACATACAAAATATACCTCAATAACACTATTAAACAACAGCAACAAGAGAGTGTGGAACTAAAGAAAAGAAAGGATGAGTCTTTCAAGAAACAAGGGATCTACATTTGCACATCATTTGTCACCCAAAGGCCAGAGCTACATTAGGGTTCACCCTCGGTGTTGTGCATTGTGTGGGTTTTGACAAATGGATAATGACGTGTATCCACCATTGTGATATCATGCAGAATTGTTTCACTGCCCTAAAAATCCTCTGTGCTCTGCCTATTCATCCCCCCCTCCCCACAACCCCTGGAAACTACCCATCTTCTACTGTCTCCATAGTTTTGCCTTTTCCAGATTATCATATAGTTGGAATCATACAGTATGAGCCTTTTCAGACTGACTTATTTCAGTTAATAATATGTATTTAAGTTTCCTCTGTATCTTTTCATGGCTCGATTGCTCTTGTATTTTTTGTTTGTTTGTTTTGTTTTAGCAATGAATAATATTTCATTTTCTGGACATACCAGTTTATTTATCCACTTACCTACTGAAAGATATCTTGGTTGCTTCCAGGTTTGGCAATTATGAATAAAGCTGCTGTTAAAAAAAAAAAAGAGAGAGAAGCAAGGAATGGTTATGCGTATTGAATGTTGATACATATAGTAAGAAAAGGACTGATGTTCACTAACAAATTGAGAACTTTTTTTTTTGCGGTACGCAGGCCTCTCACTGTTGTGGCCTCTCCCGTTGTGGAGCACAGGCTCCGGACGCGCAGGCTCAGCGGCCATGGCTCACGGGCCCAGCCGCTCCGCGGCATGTGAGATCTTCCCGGACCGGGGCGTGAACCCGTGTCCCCTGCATCAGCGGGTGGGCTCTCAACCACTGCGCCACCAGGGAAGCCCCAAATTGAGAACTTTAAACAGATATGTAATGCAAAAACAATGGTCCAAATATTGGATAAGGTAATACTGTAAAAATACTGACCTATATTTTGAAACGATATCTTCAAGATTAGTGAGAAGATGCACAAGAATTGGTCCCTCCTTGTTCTCAAATAGAGCCTAAATAGAGATGTTTGTTATTCCCTCTGCATGACATGACAACTAGGAAATGGATTCTGACAAGGCAATTCTATTACAATTGGAATATCTGTGTTAAGAATTAGGCCCCATATGTGATCAAACAATATATTTACTCTAGAAGTCCAAGACATTCAGAGAATACTATAAAACTCTTCTTAAATGATCAGATGGTTACAAAGGAATTATGTGTCAAATAAAATCATCTTCATAAACACATGATCAGTACCTCGTCCAGCATATGGCTTAGAGCAGGTGTTCAATAAATATTTGTTGTGACCCAAACTCAGAAGTTAGAAAAGTGAGAGTGTTTATGAATCATTATTTAAATCTATAATACAAATTACTACAGTAGCAAAACTCAGACGAGCAAAATATCATATCAAAATAAAAGACCAAATCCATGTGGGTAATTTACAAGCTTTCTCCATTTAGAAAGAGTTCACTAGCTCTTCCTTAGTTCTTACTGATTTTTCACTTGATTACCCAAATCAGTTTAAACTGCTCAGCTAAAATATACATGTAAATAAATCCTTCTTTTACCACAGCCATCTTTTGGGATTTATTTTTGCGACGAATATTGTCTTATTTCACTTATTATCTTTTATTGGAGCCATTAGCCTGAAAATGACATTTATTTCATTTTGATTCCCTGTCCTAACCAATAAATGCCTCTGACTTCTAAATTAGGACACATTCAAGAAAACATGAACCAAAGGCTTTTTTCAGCTCAGCTTCTTAATGTAGGTGGCTTCGGAAGGCTGTTGACATGTGATTGCCAATCCAAATTTTTAATGAAACATTTCAACTGAGTTTAAATGACTTTTCTAAACTACTTTTTAGGAATTGCTTAACTCAGGTCATTCGATGTTTACTAAATTTCCTGAACTCATACTTACAATAGCAACCCAATGTTATTCTCTGAGAACAGGAAATCAGGGAGCAGAACCACAGTTGATGGAGATATTTCTGAAGGAGGAAGTTGGCGAGCACAGAGATGACCCAGAAATGACCAGTTTTTGACAGAATTTTAGATAAGAATCCATCTGTGTGGCTTGATTGTGGTGTACTGTTAGATCGGACTTCTTTAATATGTCTTCCCTACCAACACATCTGTTTCTACTAGCTGCAATTCATAATGTTAGAATAATCAACAATATCGGAGAAGTATTTGGGCTATGCAGCATTCATACAAAATTAGGACATCTGCTCTTCACCCTGTTGACCAAAATTCTCCATTCAGTGACACTAGAGAAGATTGGTAGCTCTCTTGTGGGTTCATACACTTCTGTTCTCACAAGTCCAGTTGTCTGTTTACCAAGAGTCCACTGTCTCTGTACTTGTCATTGCCATTATGTAATAAATTTATATATATATATATATATATATATAAATAATTACACAATGAGACAACATATCAGAGAGAAAACAATATTTCTATGAAAACTAGGCTGAATGCTTTGGAAAGACTAAGATGAGTTGCCCTAAAGTGCTGTTGGATGAGGTGTGAACAAGGCAACTGTAAAGACTGGGTGGGAGGATATTACAAAAGTATAGTTTCTGTTTAAGGTTTCTGTCCTTGGTCCTCACTTCACTTAAAAAAGTCAAAACTGGAAAGAGGGTGCAATGCAATATGGACCCATTTATATAAGAAATTCAACAGGGATTTCCCTGGTGGCACAGTGGTTAAGAATCCGCCTGCCGATGCGGGGGACACGGGTTCTAGTCCTTGTCTGAGAAGATCCCACATGCTGTGGAGCAACTAAGCCCGTGCGCCACAACTACTGAGCCTGCACTCTAGAGCCTGTGAGCCACAACCACTGAGCCCGCGAGCCACAACTACTTAAGCCCATGTGCCTAGAGCCCATGCTCTGCAACAAGAGAAGCCACTGCAATGAGAAGCCCATGCACTGCAAGGAAGAGTAACCCCCGCTCGCCACAACTATAGAAAGCCCGCATGCAGCAATGAGGACCCAATACAGCCAAAGATAAATAAATAAATTAATTAATTTAAAAAAAATAAATTCAACATGGAACACTAATCACAAGACAAAGTCTGGAGCTAAAATCAAAAGGTTGGTGAAATAACACCCATTTATATGTTTTAAATTCAAATAAAATGCTTAAGGCATGTAAAAGTAATTTTCCATAGCTCTTCACTTTCACCAATATTTTTGATGAACCAATTAATAATAGGGTAAGAGGACTTCAACTATTGTGATTTTCCCAAGGCACCGTCTATTTCCTCTAAAATACCCTCCCTCACTCCCCATGTGTATTTCCCCCTAGTTCTCTCTCCCTCTCTGTTTTCCTTAACTCTTATTCATCTTTCAAGTCCTATGACTCCAACTCCAGCTCAAACACTAACTCTTATGAGGAAACATTCCTGTTCCTTTTTTTTTGTTATTGAAAATTTATTTTAATCTCTAAGTACTGTTGTTAGTTTGAATTGCTCACAGAAATCTATTCCACCCAACAGGGAAATGTAAAGTGCTTCTAGCAGTGCAAACACAGTTGGAATGACCTATTCAAAGGTTTCCCACTAGAGTCTGCAGAAAATGTAAATGTAATAAAATCACAAATCCAATGTTTCCATGTTTTGGACCACAGGAGATTTTCAAAATTGCTTTGATTTTTAAAACCCATCAAATGTTTTTTCAATTTGAGATTATCCTCAATCTCAGCATCTCTGTGCTGAGTCTATCACTTTAGGACTATACTTAATGCAGAGTTTGTATTGTAGTCTATTAATTTATTTAACACACTTCATTATCTTTAGGTCCCTTTGGGGTCAGTCTCCATTGATTGTCCTTTTCTCTTGAGAATGTTTCACATTTTCCTGTTTCTTCATATGTCAAGTAATTTTGTTGGGTCATATCCTGGACATTGTGAATGTTATATTGTGGTGACTCTGGATTATGCTATATTCCTCTAAAGAGTATTTACTTTGTTTTAGCAGATACTTTAATTAGCTGCGTTCAACATGCAAACTCTGTCTTTTGGGCAGCAACTCAAATCTCAGTTCAGTTCTTTCATCCTTCGTCTGTCTGCAATCTACATGACACATGCACTGTTCAAGGGTCAGACAGAGATTCAGGCAGAGTTTATGCACAGAATTTGGATCCTCTCTCTCTGATTCTTTTCCTTTTCATGATCCCCCTCTCACTCACCAGTAAATTTTTTTAAATAGAATTTTAACCATTCCACCCCTCATGGCACATTAAGTCTAAAAGCCAGTAAAATAGGAAACTCACCCAGTGTTGTTTCCTTCTTCCAAGTGTCAATTCCTTTCTAGAAGCTTCCTACTCTTGTTCACTCTCCAGTTCCTTCAAGTAGTTGGGGTTTTTCTTTGTTTGTTTGGTTTTTTGTTTTTTTTTAAAATTTTATCCAGAGTTGATAGTTGTTATCTGTGAGAGAATTGGTCTGCTAGGAGCTTATGCATCCTACCAGAAGCAGAAGCATCTTAGTATCTTTGTATTTCTATGTCTAAATAATGTCTGACACATTGTATAGGCCCCCAGGAGACATTTTGTGTTGGACAGAATTAAATAGAAGTGCATTGCTAAAAAGATCAAATACATTAAAGGCAAGGGGAAATGAAAGCTTGTTCTCATTAGTTCATATTGATTTTTTAAAAAATAATACCTAGAAGGCATAAAGATCTTAATCAAGGGGAGTTGAAAATAGGAGCAGCGAGTTCCTGTGATGGCCAGACGTGGCATTAGCCAGGAAGCCACTATAAAGGCAGGCTCAGGGCTATGGCATCCACAGGGTCAAGAAGCATCTGGGAGAGTTTTTACCTTGTCCAACCTGGACACGATTCTACCAACAGAGTGAGCTTCCCTAGCTCCTGGAGTTACTAAGCCTCAGAGCAAACATCTGCCTCATGAGAAATCCCCTTGAAAAATCTGTTAAAGTTAGTTTAGACAATAACAGAGTCACAATTGGCTAAAAGACGATAAACAGAACAGCACAATAAATAGCAATTACTCGCCAGGGAGGTGTCTGCAGGGGTGTGAGGGGCTGGGGCCCTCATTTACTAGCCCCAGCTGGGGCTGGGCCTTTTCTCATTTACTATCTTTATTAATGAGCTGCAAGGGGTGTAAGCAGCTTGCTAATGAAGTGGCAGCCAGGCCTGCAGTGGGAGCCACCGTCTTGCAAAGAGAATAACAACCAAGCTGATATAACAAGGGTAGGACACCAGGCAGAAAATTCAGAGGCATGAGATTCAGCAGGGAGGGAATATTGTAACTGTCATGAGAAGAAAAATCAGAAGTGCAGCTTTCTGATGGCAGGGAGTAGAGACAAATGCCAAGAAACAAATACCTGGAAAGAATCTGAAAATGTAAGGCTGAAACATGGCAACTGACAGATGGCACTTGTGGGGTGAAATTCGATAACAACTGCTTCCCTCCTTCTGACTTTGCACATTATAAATGTCATTGAGGCGTGAAAGGACCAGGGAGGTCCTCAAGACCCCAGGAAGAGGGAAAGCTCTGCTCCCTGCGATGCCTCCACGTTCCCGTGGTTCTCTGCGCTGCTGGTTTCCCAGTGTGAGACTGGCCCAGGTCTAGCTTGGCAGCCCCTTCCTGGTCCTGGTCCACAGGGAGAGACATCACAGCGGGTAAATATGGGAACCCAAATACAGGACATTAGAATCCCTGACTATCCCATGCAAAGAATTATCTTCCACCCAGAGTCATCTGTGCATTTAATGAACTTCACAGCTCTTAGATCTATCAAAGAGGATCTTGTTTATTCATTTATTTACTTATTGTCTGTCTTCCCCACAAGAACATGAGGTCCCACAGAGACAGAGGCTACATTTGTTGTGTTCACCTCTACAGTGTTTATGCTGAGGACAGTGCCTGGCTCAGAATCATCAGGAAACAAATCTTTGCTGAACGAACAATTGAAGAAATGAATCCTGTCCTAGGCGCTCATTTTACAAAGGAGGAAACAGAGTCACAAAGGGACACAGTGACTTGAGTGTAGTCACACGGGGGAGGCTGAGCCTGGCCTGGTGCCCAGTTCTACTGACTCTCAGCACCATTTTCGGGCCTCACCTCCTTCAGGGCTTCAACCCAAAGGCAGTTTCTCAGGAGGCCTTCCCCGGCTGCCCTGTGGAGAGAAAACTCCACCCCCTCCACCAGCCAACACTCCACCCTCTTCTCCTGGCTCTGTTTTACTCTTCCCCTAACCCATGAGCGCTTATCATCACTCTTTGTGTTTTATCTTGTTCACTGTATGTCCCTCCTTGTAGAACACAGGCTGCATGAGAGCAGACATTTTGGTCTGTTGTGTTCATTGATGTATCCCCAACATCCAGCACAATCCCCAACACAGAGTAGATAATAAGCATTTGCTGCTGAGCATTGAATAGGCAAGACTATGGCCCTCAGCCATTAGGGACACGTTAGGACCCAGTTTCCACAAGTCGGATGCAACTCAAATGAGGGGCTAGTAGAGACAGAACTTTAAAACTAAACTTGTGTTCCTAGTACCTTTGGCCAAGTTTGCCAACTCTCCATTTTCCCATCTACAAAACGGGATTACATGATGATTAAACGATACCCTTTCTGTAGACCCTTCAGCATGTGTCTGTTACATAGTAGGTGCTCAATAAACCCGATTTCTCCCCTGCTCTTAAACTGTCCCTGTGAGGATCCACAATAGGGTCCTTGGATCTAAGAATCCGAAGAAAAAGTGGAAAGCCCCTTGAAATGAGTGCTGAGGAGGTAGAAACATGAGCAGTGTGGGGCATGCTGGGGGACCAGTGAGACGGCACCTTCTGGCTCCCCTTCACTGTCTGCCCCAGCCTTGACGTCTGCGTCATGCACACTTCACTCTGAGGGCAGAAGACAAGCTGTTAATCAAAGCAAAGAAAAAGCCCTGACAGGCTGGGATCTTCCCACTGTTCTGGGAGCATGTGCAAAGGGGCTGTAGGTCAGGAGGCGGGGCTCCCGACAAAGTGAGGGAGTGAGGCGGAGGGAGTTAAGGACAGGCTGCCTCCTTGTCTTCCTGATTAGAGGCGGATGCTGTCACGTGACCAGGTGAAGTGCCCGCTGAAAGGGCCAGTGGGGAGCTTCAGGGACCCTACGTGTGCGCTGTTTTCTCCCCGGGGCTCTGCCAATTGCCCTGACTTTCAGCTTTATTTGATTCCTCTGAGTACAGCCGAGTCACAGGAAGAGAGCAGTTGCCTGTGAAAGCACAAGGCGGGTGTTGGAACCCCTAACCCCCCCCACCCCACTCTGCAGGCCCCAGATCACCTGCTCCCACTAGGGCACCCTTGGGAGGGAGTATAAGCATAGTAGTTAGAGCACTGGCTTCTTATTCCATCTCTGTCAGTTACTAGTTGGGGCAGGTCACTTAGCTTACCTAAGTTCAGTTTTCCCGTCTGGAAAATAGGCATACTAACAGTAGCTATTTCACGGCGTTGCTAAGGATTTTAAGCGAGATGATCCGTGTTAAGTGTCTGACCCTGGGCCAGTGCTCAGTAAAGGTGAGCTACTGCCATTGTTGCTGCTGCTGCTGGAGTACAGCAGTGGAAGACACAGACGAAATGCCTGCCCCGATGCAGCCTACATTCTACAGGGAACGGCAAGTAACGAGGCAGATAAAAACATAGAGCACATGGTAGTCATGGTAAGTGCTCAGGAAGGAAACAGCCGGGAAGGGTGTGTGGAGATTGGCTGGTGGAGGGGGTGGAGTTTTCTCTCCACAGGGTGGCCGGGGAAGGCCTCCTGAGAAACTGCCTTTGGGTTGAAGCCCTGAAGGAGGTGAGGCCCGAGAATGGTGCTGAGAGTCAGTAGAACTGGGCGCCAGGCCAGGCTCAGCCTCCCCCGTGTGACTACACTCAAGTCACTGTGTCCCTTTGTGACTCCGTTTCCTCCTTTGTAAAACGAGCACCTAGGACAGGATTCATTTCTTCCATCGTTCGTTCAGCAAAGATTTGTTTCCTGATTATTGTCAGTCAGGGCCAGCCCTAGACATGGATGTTGCAGAGGGGAACACTACAGACGAGGCCCCTGTCCTCATGGGACCTCATGTCCTTGTGGGGAAAGCAGACAACATATAAATGAATAAGGGAGCACGATCATCTTTGATAGACCTAAGAAGTATGAAGCGAATAGAAAACATAAAACGACCGTGGGTGGGATGTCATTCCTCGTGCAGCATAATCAGGGGTCCTGATGTCCCGTGTTCCTCGTCCTGCTACCTACCTGTCTGTGACATCTCCCCCAGGCAGGCTCTGTCCTGTCGGGCCATGTGGTCTCCAGATCAAGAGAAAATACTCAAGAGCTGACAAGTCCCAACCATCCTGTGCAGGAGATGAGACGTGGGCTTGCGGTTTCTTTCCAAAGACGTCCTAACTGAGGATGAAAACTGGTGAACTCGGCCGACGGACACCCTGCAGGTGCACAAAGTATTCTGGCGCCCTGAGAACACTCAGCTCACAGGAGAGCAAGCAGCAGCTTGCAGGGGATGACAGGCATACACTTTCCACCTCTGCTACCTTTGCAAACAAGTTATTAGCAGTTTTACATTTTCCCTTAGGGGAATCAGTGCTGGTTGACCTTGGCGCCTTTCTGGCACTAAGCCATCTAGTCCTGCTTATAGCTCCGTAGCTAAAGAAGGAAGAAAGGAAGAAAAGAAGGGAGGGAGGGAGAAAGGAAGGGAAGGACGGAGGTAGGGAAGGAGAAAGGAAAGAGAGAAGGAATAAAAATGCTACCTCAAAGACTTGTTACAAAACAGACTGAAACTTACCTTAATGATCACCAACAGTGAGTGGGTTCTTTGGGATCACATGTCTCCAAAGGCTTTCGTTACATTTTCTGGAACTTCTGCTTCTTGAAGAGATTCAGAGGGAAAAGTGCATGGGTGTGTTAGCACATTAAGGAAGGGGTCTAAGCTTTCTTCACCATAATAATCTGCCCTTTTATTTCACTTCCTCCAGGGTTAATGGAAATTAAGTTTCAAGGGATTCAAGGCTTTCATGTCACAGGTGGAGAAACTAGTTCACAGCCCAGAAAATAATGGCAGGTTGTATGTTAGGTTCAACACCGAGCTCCCTCATTTTCATCTGGCAAATCAAATTTCTTAATAATAACAACAATAGCTCACATAAGTTGAGGCACAGATCTGAACCCTTACGCACATCATCTCTCTTAACTTGAATAACCTTGATCCCTGCAGGGAGTCACTGTACCAGCGTTTGCTTTGACTGAGTAGGTGGGTTTGCCTAATTCTGGAATTCAGTATCAAGAAGCCTGCCTATGTGAACTACATTCTCCAATGTCAGTTTTCTCAATAAAGGTTATAAAGTTTTCCAGGCTGCTTTGCTCCTTTGTCTTATGTCTCAGTGGGTTCCGCACTTGGTCAGGGAAGAGAAGTACTGGTCAGTGGGCTGAGTACTTCTCTCAGTGTGTGCCTGTCAGTGGGCTGTCCCAGACCCCCAGAGGAGCCTATTTCATACAGCCGCCTTCTGCACCCACACACACAGCCTGTAGGTTTGTTGCATCCTTTTCTCCATCACAGCAAACATTGCGTGTACCGTTATGACATTCCTGAAAACAGACCCTGGGCAGGCATTGGCCTGCCCGGCCAATAGACAGAAAGTGAGGCCCACCAGCAGTCAGAGTTCACCATGGATGGGAGTCTAGACCTTCTACTTAGGAGAAAGCAGAGCTCAGAACCCACTGAGTCCACGGTTCCCTTGCATAGGGCCCATCATCCCTGCTGCAGCTGACCGGAGCTGGGTGGGTACCCAGCCCAGGAGGAGCCCGTCTATAGATGTGTGTGAGGGCTGGCACTAGAGCAACAGGGGCAATGTCATTGTTAAAAATAAGCACAGTGACTACTGCTCATCAGCCATTTCCTATGTACCAGGCATTGGGCTAAGTGCTTAACGCTCGTTATCTTATTTAGCCCTCCCGTGTCAACTAAGTATTAGTATTACCATTGTATAGATGTGGATATGAAATCACACAGAGGTGGAGATAACTTGGCCAGAAAACAGAGAGAGAGAGGAGAGACAGAAAGAGAGAGAGGTGTAGTTCAAAAGTTCAGTTGACCTTTGAACAACACAGGGGTTAGGGGCATCGCCGATCCCCCCAGTTGAAAATCCACGTATAACTTTACGGTCACCCCTCTGTATCCATGGTTCCTCTGCACCAGCAGATGTAGCCAACCATGGATCATGTAGTACTAGAGTATGTATTTATTGAAAAAAATCCGCTTTTAAGAGGGTCCACGTCGTTCCAACCTGCATTCTTCAAGGGTCACCTGTAAGATACAACACTGTGACCATCAGCGTGAGCTTAGGAACTAAAATGCCTGCATTTGAATTTGTTACACTTGGCTCCGGTCTTTGGCACATGTAACCTAGGCCAATAACGGTACCCACCTCAAAGGATTGGTACGAAGTTTAGACGGGTTAAACTTGTAAAGAGCTTAGAAAAGTGCCTGGCGCCTAATATTGGGTTGGCCAAAAGTTCGTTCGGGTTTTTCTGTTCCATCTCACAGAAAACACCCAAACACACTTATTTGGCCAGCCTATATATATGTTCAGTAAATATTAACAATTAACACCACTGTTTTTTCTTACCCACAAATAGCTCTGTGATATCATGTAATTGTCAAAGTTGTCAAATGAAAACTAATTTTCGTAGGATGGCTATTATTATTAATATTTTAATACCTCATAGGCACATGGGGGATGAACAACGTTTCCTTCCATGAAGAAGGAGCTCCACGTACGTTACACTAGGGTTGCCTGTCTACTCACTTACTCTTCCCTTTTTGTTCAATGTTTTTTGAAAACCTTATCTGTGGCAAGTAATTTTCCTAAGTATTGGGAACAGAGCAGTGAACAAGTTGCTGCAGAAAAAAATTTGTAGAAAAAAAAATCCCCGCCCTCATGGAACCTCTATGCAAATGAATGATATGTTTCCTGCACGTTCTGATTTCACTCAGTATCTTGATGACCTTCTTCTGTCCTTCTGCTGAATCTGGATCTGGGCACTGTCCTCTTGTCACAACCTCACAGCCACAAGGGCTACACTGGAAAAGACGTGCAAGGAATGACTTCATCTGATTGGTCCGTTTGGGAGGTGATGCTTGGGGCCCAGCTCCCGTCTCTTCTGCAGGGCACACATGCTTCCGTGCTCCTCCATGCTTGAGAAAGTTTTAGAGGGGCCACATCTGTGGTCATCCAGGCCCGTCTACGACTAGGTAGGCTGATTTGCCTCATTCTGGATCAAGAACCCGACTGCTTGCGTATGTAATCCACATTCTCCGATATCAGCTTTGTCAGTGAAAAAAGATGACTTTGTTTCCCGGCTGCCTTATACTTTTGTCTGACTTTTTAAATGGCTCAGAGGTTGATCACGGAAGAGGAGCGATGTTTACTGAGCTCTCGCGAGGGCCCACGGGGGCTTCCTTGGTACCGCTCCCTTCTTAACACACAGCAGGCACTATTTAATACACAGC
Organism: Neophocaena asiaeorientalis asiaeorientalis; assembly: GCF_003031525.2. Taxonomy (NCBI): domain Eukaryota; kingdom Metazoa; phylum Chordata; class Mammalia; order Artiodactyla; family Phocoenidae; genus Neophocaena; species Neophocaena asiaeorientalis. The sequence continues at coordinate 5,419,421 of NW_020173388.1, read as the reverse complement.
TAATCTGTAACTTCATATCCAACATCAGTCAAGGATTGACAAATGTTTATTATAAAGTAACTGGCAAGAAAATCTCTCTTCTCTACAGGAGAACACTGAAGGATTTAATTTACTGAGCCTGGCATAAATGTGTCAGGGGGTCAAAGGCATACTTAACAACTTGAGTGGGTGTTTTCTGTTGCTTGTTTACAGTGAGTGCTAAGCATTACTCAACAGTTAATGATAGACATTAAATTGTGATTATACATTAATTATAATGTATAGGTATTTAAGCATACTTGTTTTATATGTATACACACCACTTACGGTCATTCCTAGTTCAAGGTTTTTGGTTTTTTTTTTTAAGAAGATGTTGGGAGTAAGAGTTTATTAATTAATTAATTTATGGCTGTGTTGGGTCTTCGTTTCTGTGCGAGGGCTTTCTCTAGTTGTGGCAAGCGGGGGCCACTCTTCATCGCGGTGCGCGGGCCTCTCACTGTCGCGGCCTCTCTTGTTGCAGAGCACAGGATCCAGACGCGCAGGCTCAGTAGTTGTGGCTTACGGGCCCAGTCGCTCCGCGGCATGTGGGATCTTCGCAGACCGGGGCACGAACCCGCGTCCCCTGCATCGGCAGGCGGACTCTCAACCACTGCGCCACCAGGGAAGCCCTCCTAGTTCAAGTTTTATAACACTCAGGGAATCGTGGCTTAGCTCAAGAGGGCATGAGCAATGTTTCAACTTCTAAAACTCAATTAACGTCAATTCACTTCAATTTGAAAAAGACAAGATCATCTACATGGCACATTGGTGGTGGGGTGATGGGATGGAGTAGAAAAATTAAAATTGTGTCCAAAAAGCAAAGGGAAATCTAATCTTCAAAACTGGAGGTTTTGACTCCTTGATCTGACCTTCAAGATGGTTTCCATCCATATTTCTACAAATCCTGAAATTTCATGGTTGTCTTTTTAGCCACACCAAACAAGGTAAGTTTTTCTTACAAACTAGCTGCTTTCATCCCGCATAGAATCACACGTTTACAGGCAGCAAAAATGAACACTGAACAGCTACCCTTAAAATTCTTAAGACTTTAACAGTCACACAAATACTTTTGTATCTGTGTTACCCAACATTTTTTTTGAAAGGAAAGATTGGTTTAAAAGCACATACTCCTTTAGTTAATTCAGAGAATTAAGTACAGTCACTTTGGTTACAATGTGACTCATAGTTTGCCAGACTTCAGTTTGTGTCCCACAAGTCCTACCATTAGCTATCCCCACCTCCTCCTCCCATGCTCTCTTCAGGGTCACCTTTCTCCCCAGCCCTCCTTCAACATTCCCTTCTTCAACTTGAGGTATCTGGTCAGACCTGCTGGTCCAACCCTGAAACCCTCTGTGTAGCGTGCTATGATCAGACTTTTTTTAGAAAACAATAATTTTCTTCAAGCTAATGGAGGTGATGGTAGTGACAAGATAGAGCTATTTGTTTATGTGTTTCCTTTATTCAACAAATCTTGTCTAACCCCCAGTGTATTGTAGAAACTATGATTAAGGGCTGACGATATAAGAATGATCAAGGCACTCTCCAGTGCGCTTGCACTCTCCAGGTCCTGAAGGTGCTCAGAAATGAGATAAGGATCAGTAGTGTCTGGGAGACTTGCTACCACTTCCTCCTGTACGCAAGGCAAACATTCATAATCAATCACGGCACTTCTTCCCCCTTTGAACTTAGATTCAACGTCACAGTCCATTTCAACCCAGTGCTCTAAGAAACCACCATCAATGAATTGGATCCAAGATCTGAGACCCAGTGAAGTGTATTTACCATTTCCAAAGTCAGACCAGAGATAGAGAGCGGGAATGGATTGGGGAGGAATAATAGATTATCCCAGGCAGACTCTTTTGGGCAAGATCTGGTTAAATCGGGCTCCTTGATTCGGGGAACCTGACGTGTAAGCCTTAGTATAGTCAGTTCTCATCATACCAGGCACCATGCTAAGTGATTTCATGCAACATCTCACGTGACCCTCATAACAAGCGTATGAGGTCAGTACTGCCATTATCTCGAGTTTGAAGAAAATTTATGCACAGCAAGGCTACCTAATGCACCCCAAGTCTCACAACTAGAGTGATAAAGTAGGTGGATGCAAAGTCCAGCTAACTCAAGGGCAACACAAGTTCCAAAGTGAAGTGTGAGCCACTGGGACATCTCAAGCTTCTCTATGTATACGTTTATTTTTCATCCAAAGACAAAGCAAAAAATGTATTATGTGGATTGTCACTGGCACCCTCAGTCTGAATGTCAAATGGTTACTTGTCACACATAGCATGGAAGACACCCTGCAGGTGGAGAGCAGGTCTCCAAGGCAGAGGGTTGGCCATGGTGCCCTCTTTCTTCCACGTTCTTCAGTCAGGGAGAGCGGCTGCTGTTCACACATGCCTGGTTACCATGTTATCCTAGACAGTAGTATCAGCAAACCTTTCCATTGAGATGGATGACACTATTTTGAAACACCCAGAGATTCACAGGTTATCTTATGGAAAAGTTCTGAATAGCCTTGTCAAACTTAAAGATGAGTTCCACATTTTTCTTTTATAAGCACAAAGTGTTTCATATTTCAGACCTTTACTCCGATGACAAATAGAGATTTGTGAAAAAATAAACACACTTCCTCTGTCCCCTCAAGGTAAAGGTAACATTTTAACATGTAGGAAAGTCTTTCTAAAGAAACTTACGTATGAAAAGAGCACTTGGAAACGGTTTGAACTTTTGTCTGTTGGTACAAACAGTGTAAATGTGCCACGTGTCAGCACTCTTTAAAAAGTTGGAAATATAAATTTTAACCTGTTTAAAGAGCTTCCAAACAAAGAGTTTCAGTGGATTTTGAGCTGTTTAGGGGAGCCCTGTTTCCTGACAGACTCTCACGATGGCTCCCTGAGCTGCCTGGGGTGACCCTAACACTGCATTGTCCCAGCCCAGCTCAGTGTGGTCCCTGGCCACACTCTCCCCACCTGCCACCTAGGCTAAGAGGCTGGCTGCCTTTCCCTTCCATCAGCACAGCTAAGCCAGGTGTCAACAGAGGAATCAGGAAGAGTTTAAAGCTAGGGGAAAGATTATCTAGAGGCTCAAGGTTTGCGTGGAGCTGTTCGAACGTGAGCAGGCACACCGTCTGGAATGGGAATCGTTTTCCCCCTCCCTCCTCTTTCACCTCGGCCTCCCAGGAGTCCACGCCTGCCACCCCAAGGCTTGTCTTCAGGCCTGACGACAGCAGGTGCTCATTCGGCAGGCAACTGGCAAAACTGACTTTCTACCTGGAAGCCTTTCTTTAATCTGTGTCCCTGGCGTCAGTTTGGTTGGTCTCTGAGTGTCTCTGTGCAGTCAGTGACGGAGTACCTGAGCATTCAGGACTCCTCAGAGGCATTGATTAACCTTCCAGTCTGTAAATACCTCCTCTGTTACATCAATTGTTTTCCCTCTGGTTCCAGGACTTGTCCTCAGGTTACAGGTACCCTATCCCAAGGCCTGGCCTTTCTTGACCCTGGCTTCCTCACCAATCTGGTTTTTTCCCTTCCCACTTCTTTATCCAATCTCAGAAGAACCTTAGGTTAAAATGGAATTGTTCTTGGGGATGGTGGCAGGTGACTTAAAAGCAGGACGAGCTTTTTCTCTTTCTCTTTTAAAAACAAATTCATAGAGAATAAGCAGACCAAATCTCAGGGGATAGAAGCCAGAAGAGATGTTATGGCTGCGGCTGGAGGGGTACGGTCTGCAGTGGGCAGGGAGAAACCTTCAAGGGTCATAGAATTGTTCTTTCACTTGATCTGGGTCATCATAACACAGGGGTACCTACGTTAAATATTCATTGAGCTGTACGCTCAAGATGTGTGTACTTTAAGGTATGAGAATGACATCAAATTCTAAAAGGAGAGTAAAATTACAACTAGCTACGCTCTTCAGGGTGTGGGTGTTGAGTAGCTGGTAAGGTGCTCCGACGGGGAGGCACCAGAGCCGTCAGCGGCCGAGCAGACACTCTACTCCCTCCTGGATACACGCCCCACCCCCCACCCCCCACCGCAAAGGTTTGCTGGGCTCCGTGGAAGTCACTGGATGGACTGATCTAAGGCTGACCCTGAGCAGATCCCAGAATTTTAAAAATCCATCCTCAACACTACTGCAAAACAGACACAATGCCCAGTGCTCTGCATGCATTATGTCATTTAATCCCCACAGTAATCCCGTGATGGGTGGTGTTACCCTCATTACACAGAGAAGGAACCTGAGCCCCCGGGGCTGGCTGGGTGGTCCGGGGTCACACAGCACATGGTGTAACAAGCCCATGCCCTCATCACAATCCTGCAGCATTAGTCTCTCAATTAGAATGTCCTGGTGGACAATTTTCTTTCTTTTGATCCAAAATGTGACTGTTTTTCTTTGCTAGGTGGGCATTTCATTCCTTACTCTATATTGTGATAACAGAAAAGTGACATATTGATTGACCCAGGGGGTGGGTTCCCTGAGGAACCTTGCTCTGGGGACTTGGCCCTCCCACTCCTCACCAATGAGGAAAAATGGAATTTTAAAAGTCTCTAATTTAGGGCTTCCCTGTTGGCGCGGTGGTTGAGAGTCCGCCTGCCGATGCAGGGGACGCGGGTTCGTGTCCCGGTCCGGGAAGGTCCCACATGCCGCGGAGCGGCTGGGCCCGTGAGCCATGGCCGCTGAGCCTGCGCGTCCGGAGCCTGTGCTCCGCAACGGGAGAGGCCACAGCAGTGAGAGGCCCGCGTACCGCAAAAAAAAAAAAAAAAAAGTCTCTAATTTAGTGCCCAAGAAAGGAGTCTTGGGCCCAGTGGTCCCCCTCCAGTTCTCTGCAGTGGTTGGCAGCCAGCACCTGAGATATTATATTTCCTCAGCATTTCTGCTCTCTCAGGAGGGGACACTTTAACTTTTTAAAGGTATAAGTGAATAGGGATAAATCCAAACCTTCTCAGAGTAATCTACATTGGCGTCTTTATGTAGCAGCTTTTTAAGACCCCAGTGCTTTTGGTGTTTTGGTTTCTGGCACACACACCGGCAACGTCCATCCTGTTCTCCCACTGAGTAGAGTGTGATGCTTTGAATTGTCAGGGGCCCTACGGTATACTGTGTAGGGCACAGCTGTGGAATCTTAGAGCCTGTTCTATATCCTGTTTTGCCCCTTAGTATTCTCAAGTCCTTAAGCAAATTACTTGACCTCTCTGAGCCACATTTCCCTCCTTTGTAAAATGAAGGTGGTTACTGGATTAAACACTAGCACCAGTAACAATACAGTCACCCCCTCCTTATCCTCAGGGGATTGGCCCCAGGAGTCCCCAGCATATACCCAAATTCTCAGATGCTCAAGTCCCAAGTTGGCCCCCCGTATCTGTGATTCCACAACCAAGGAGGATTCAACCAACGTGGATCTTGTAGTACTGTATGTATTTATGGAAAACATCTACCTATAAGTGAACCAGCACAGTTCAAACTCGTGTTGTTCAAGCATCAACAGTACATTTAATCGGGCCTGTTCTATGTGCCAGGCACTTTTCATACCTGGACTCACTTACAACATTCTTACAGCAGCCATATGAACTCAGAACCACTGTTATCCCCTGTTCAGAGATTAATAAATTGAGACGCAGGCCGCAATTACGTGGCAGAGTCAGGATTTAATTTGGTCTGCCTGATCCAGAGCCTAATGTCTTAACTGCCACACTTCTTCTATTCCCACCTCAAAGTGTCGCTGGCAGGCATTTTTTTTTTTTTTTTGCGGTACGCGGGTCTCTCACTGTTGTGGCCTCTCCCATTGCGGAGCACAGGCTCCGGACGCGCAGGCCCAGCGGCCATGGCTCATGGGCCCAGCCACTCCGCGGCATGTGGGATCCTCCCGGACCGGGGCACGAACCCGTGTCCCCTGCATCGGCAGGCGGACTCTCAACCACTGCACCACCAGGGAAGCCCTGGCAGGCATTTTTAATATTCGTGGCAGCACTTTGTAGACAATTAAGCAAAATAAAAATATTAATACCATTATTATTATTCTAACTACATGCAAGGAGAATGAGAAATGAGACACAGTCCATGCCTTTGAGAAACTTATAGTCTCAAAGATTCCAAATCACACACACACACACCAAAATATAAACTAAAAAAGCCCAACTGTGTCAAGCACACAACCAACAAAAATTGTGAAGGGAAATAGTACACGTGCCCAGGGGATGCTGGAATCTCTAGAACGTCTGGAGCCCGATGGCACTCATGTGAAAATATCTCCCAGGAGTGTTTTGCAGTCTGAGTAAAGGTGAGAGAAGCATTCCAAGGTGGGGAATGGCCTGTTACATTTCAGGGGAACCTGGGGTTGGAGCCAACAGCGCAGGCTGCCTGGGTAAGGAAGGGCACACAAGTCAGGTGTGGGGCTTAGTAAGAAGCAGCACAGAGGTGAGAGAGGTGCTTGCCAGGGGCCTATGAGGCCACATTATCTAAGGGCCTAATTGGATCTGCAACACTGTAGTGAACCACCATGGGTGTCTGACCAGAGACGTGATGGGATTCAAAGCGCATCAGAGGAAGGCACGCCAAAAAGGCTGGTGAAGGAATACGGCCCAAGGCAAGGAGTGTGCCGCTGATAATTCAGGGACAAGGAGGACACGCTTCCGGAGAGGAAGAATCCGTGATGGTTTGGGGAACTATGAAAGAGGAAGAATCTCCGCATGGGAACCCGGCCCCTCGGAGGCTGGACAGTACAACACTCCCGCTGCCCTGGTGTAGCAAGCATACCAGGCACGAACGTGCCTAACTAGACTTACTGAGGGACAGAGTGCGTACACGATGCAAATGAAAACGGAGTCAAGAATTAGATTCATAGTCACTATCGACTACTGAGGGACCAGGACACCGGAGGTACCATCGATGATTTTGTGACACTGAAGGTTTGACATTCAGGAAAGCAATGATCTTGGGTAAATTTGGAAGTGGTGTATGATATATATGGGGATTCTTTGTCTAGAAACAAGATGTGAGGTTCAGAAAATGTGAGGAGTCAGGACTGGATGTCTTTTGTGGACAGGGGGGTATCAGCTAAGATTCTGATTTTCAAGCAACAGCAACTTGCTCTAGCTGATTTATACAGAAATTGATTTACTGAAATGAGAGTTCCTAATTCACGGAGTCACCGGGGAGTTGGGGCACCAGGCAAAGAACACCCGTTGCCATCACTTAGATCCCTCACCCTATGGGTAGGCGCGTTGGCGTCCCCATCAGCACCTCTGGAACTACCGCCCCGGTGGACAGGTCGTTACAGCCACCTGCTCTACCCCAGGAAGAATCCTTCACTCTCCTTGATTTTTGTGTCAGAGAACCCCAGACGCTGCGTCTAATGGACAGAACCTAGGTCGTTACCGCACTCAAGCATCAAGAGAAGCCTAGAGAGCATTGGAAGCTCTCACAGGCTGACTGCGGTGAGGAAGGTGAATTCAGAGACCGCCGTGCCGGGATCTACCACCCCCCATCCCCCGCATCCCCCGAGGCCTGGCTTCACCCACTGAGAGTGTAGATGGGTGCTGATGTGATAGACCCACTCCTCCATTCTTTCAGACTATCTCCCTTCAGCCCCATTCAATACCTGTAATTAAGAGTCATCTGTTTACATTAAGAGACTCTTCCAGTTTAAAATATAAATACCTCTGGAAAGAAACACACTTCACTTTGCTGTCATTATAAACCTTTCATGTACTAACTTACAGGGCTGGGGGTTAAAGGCTGACCTAGGAGCTTGGCAGAAAGCTGGACCAAATATAAACTCTTGCAAAGATTTGTAGCCAGTCCTCCCTCGCTTAGGGACCCCTGCCCCCTCTGCTACCAAGTTTTTTTCACTCATGTGCCCTCAATACCCTGATCAATTTGTCATGACACATCCAATAGGGTAAGTGTTTTGATGAGATAGAAATGAGAGTGGAAAGAAAAGGAGATTCATTTTTTTGTATTGCTCCTCCTATGTGCGATGCCGTGAGGATGGGGCTTGAATTCCCATTTCACAGATGGTGAAAATGGAGCTGGGGAATGTGACTTGCCCAAGGCCACACAGCTGGAACAGTGCAGAGATAGGTTTCAAAACCAGTACTATTGGTCTTGGAAGCCTGATAGCTCCCCCTGCACTATGTTATCTCCCCACGAAAGGAGAGGGGACCTGAGTGCCAAAGAGTAGGGGAAATGTGCACCTTGGTCCAATGGGTTAAAGGAATGGAATACGTTCTTGGGATGTCCCAGGACTGCCCCGGCATAAATGTGCTGGGTTTCTCTGGAAGAGGGTATGCAGGAATGAGGGAGAGAGAAAGCCACGGAAAACCAACTCCTAATTTACGACTTTACTGGCACTCAAGATGCTATTTGTCAGGCATCTTCTGTTTGCAAATAACAGAAACCCAACTCAACTGGCCTAACAAGAAATGGAAATCGTTGGGTACTGGGCATGGAAAACATTCTAGGAGTTCTCTCAACCTCTCTCCACCGCTCAGCTCAGCTTTCCTCTGTCTGCTTCAGTCCCAGGCAGCCTGTCCCTGTGTGGTGGCAGAGGTGGCCAGTTACAGTTCTAGACTGATGTCTCACCAGCTAATCACTCCCTGCCCCACCAGCTGAAACAGCAGGTCCCAAGGGGCTGCAGTGCCCTAATTGTGAGGGCCTTGAGTTCACACCTGCCTCTGCAACCAAGGCTTCATCAGCCTCATCTCCATCACAGAGCCTGAGAATGGCTCCCCAAAGGAATGCCAAAGTGCTGGCACCATAAGAAGGGATGCTGGAGAGGCCAAGCCCCTGATATCCACTAGAATGTAAGCTTCATATAGACAGGGAGTTGATTTTTGTCTTGTTTTAAATTTGCTTTGTTTACTGCTGTATCCCCAGGGCTTCAAACAGGGCCGAGCACATGCTAGGCACACTCAAAAAACACTTGTTGAATAAATGATGACATAAATGAACAAATGTCCTACAGACCATGATGTCTGGGATGCCAGGAAATGGGAGAGTGGGCACGCCGTGCTGACGGATGCATGTAGAGAGCAGAATCTCTTGTCCTTTAGATGAGTCATGTGTCATTGAACGAAGGTCACTCACTACAATGTTGGCGTTCAGAGCATGTCAATCACTCAGTTGAATGACGCCCTGGAACACCAGGCTCTGATAAGAGCAGCTTTCCAGTCTGGTTGCTCACAATCCACCTTGCACGAAGGATGCTGTGTCTCTTTTTCTTTCAGGGCTGTGTCTACAAGACAGATGTACCCTATGCATTGCTGCCCTTTCTCCCCACATTCCCCCCGTGAGGTGGAAAGCCAGTGTGGTGATACCTGCTCCCTTAGAATTCACGGCACTGGGCTGGTGGGAGCCTGGGGGGTGGAATTCCAGAATAACCACTAAATTGCTGTTAATTGGTCTTACATTCTCTCTCAATATGCTACCCCAGTGCCTTAAAGTGTGTTTTGGGGAGCACATGTGCCTTAATCCCCCAAATTACCCCCCTCCACTTTCATTAGTACCATTTGATTTTCCCTGGCATGTTGGAACAATGGGGCTTTTGGAATTAATGAGAATGTGCTCAGTCAACTTGTTTCAGCCAAACTTGAATTTGTCTGAAAAATGACTGCAGAGACATTGGATCTGGAAACACTTTCAGAGACAAAAACAAAAACAACCCTCAGAATAGTCACTGCAGTAAACTCCCTGGTTAATATGCGCCCAATGTATTTCGCCATTGTGGAAAGGGAGCTTAATTTGCTGTAACATGATGTAGCTACTAGCGTTTGTTTCCCCTCCTCCTCGCCCTCTTCTTTCTAGTTAATTTGGAGTGGAGATAAATCTTAAAAACAGACTAATGGGGGCTTCCCTGGTGGCGCAGTGGTTGAGAATCCGCCTGCTGATGCAGGGGACACGGATTCGTGCCCCGGTCCGGGAAGATCCCACATGCCGCGGAGCGGCTGGGCCCGTGAGCCATGGCCGCTGAGCCTGCGCGTCCGGAGCCTGTGCTCTGCAACGGGAGAGGCCACAGCAGTGAGAGGCCCGGGTACCGAAAAAAAAAAAACAAAAAAAAAACCAGACTAAGACGGCACAGCAGGGGCTCTGAAAAGTCATTTGGGTTTTGCTTCCACAGTGTCCCTTTGCTGTTTTCTGGGCAATTATAACTAATGTAAGAAGATAAAGTGTTATGAAGTGACTCATGAATAGCACAGATCCTGTTGGATGTGTGGAATACTTAGCTCCTGACGAGGGCTTCCTTGGGCACCAGTGGGAGTTGAAACAATCTCTGTGGCCCCAGTAACTGTCCTGAATACGACAGAAGGGTAGGTAAGAGACCCACACTCAGTGGACTGTCAACTCTTTAACTCTTACAGCATTCCGGAGGAGTAGACAAGCTTCTGGACTGTCAGCTCCTAAACTGGAAACAAAGGCTCCAGGAGTTGAGCAATTTCCCTCAGGCAACTCGTCTGAGTCAGTGACAGAAGCTGAGGTTCATCGTCTACAAAAACATGACAGTGTTCACAGCGCTAACCTCCACACCCCTCCCTTAGTATTGAGGTTTTGATCCCTGGCATTTTTCTCCCTTGATCCAGGCAGTCACGTCTACTGTTGCTTTTGTCTGCTATTATTACTACTCTCCTTCTGACATTCACATGCCTTCAGCCATCCCATATTTCATTGACTCTAGATGCCATCCATTATAAGATGAACCACTATTTTATGTAATGCCGAAAAAGAAGAAATACTGCCAATTAAAGATGACATGACATTGATCATGATTTCAGAGATGTTAAAATATGGGGGGAAAAAAGTATCTTACAATCCGTAAAATGTAGTATGTTAATTGTCTGCTCGGATTCAGAACGTCTTCTTTTTTTTTTTTTTGCAGTACCCGGGCCTCTCACTGTTGTGGCCTCTCCCGTTGCAGAGCACAGGCTCCGGACGCGCAGGCCCAGCGGCCATGGCTCACGGGCCCAGCCGTTCCACGGCATGTGGGATCCTCCCGGACTGGGACACGAACCCGTGTCCCCTGCATCAGCAGGCGGACTCTCAACCACTGCGCCACCAGGGGAGCCCCAGAATGTCTTCTTTTCTTCAAGTAATGGGTTTGGGGAAGCAGTTCTTCCACCCCTCCAACCCTGGGGGTCCTACTGTGAGTTGCCTCTCATGTACTCTGCTCCTCTGGCTACAGAACGAGAGCATGAAACCCAAATGGGGCAGAGCAGGGGACCCTTGCTGGGATTATCTAAAATAAGTAAGGCAGTGCTTACTTATTTTAAATAAGTGTCTCTGGTGACAAAGAAGACATGGGCCCTGGAAGTTTGGGCAGGCAATGTGCCAGAGTGGGAGAAGCATGGTTTGAGAAAATGAGCCAATCATAGGAGGAGCAGCTGAAACAGAGATGGAAGAGAGTCTCAACAGGGTTGAGTTCTTTGAATGCATTTGTCCCTGAGACCGGGTGCAATAGCACCAGTAAATTGCCCTTCTGCTCAATCAGGAGTGGGTTTTTGTCCCTTGCTACAAGAAGCCTCTTTTTCAAGACACCAAGAGAGCAGCTAAACCAGCAGTATCACTCCCTCTCTCCTTTAGGCTTACTCACCTTGAACCCACTGTGATGTGAAGACAGTGGGCAGAAATGACAGCATCCCCTGCTTGTATCTTGGGAGTCAAGCTACTGACTCCTACTACCAAGGGCTATGAACACTAGGGTCCTGCCTGCTTCTTCACCAAGAAACTAGACTTTTGTTTGTTGGCTGGTTTTTTGAATTGTATTTTTTTTCTATACAGCAGGTTGTCATTAGTTATCTATTTTACGCATATTGGTGTTTTTTTTTTTTTAACACTGATTTTCAATTTTTAAGAGAAAACCAAAATACCTCTGACTGGGAGGAGGGGCTAGGGAGAGGTCAAGGAAAAGAGCAAATACATCCTAGGAACAAGCAAAGAACTAAAACAAAGAACAACGATCTGATTTTCTCTCTTAAAGTCCCTTCGGCTGACGACAATGCATTCCTGACTCCTTTTTCAAAACCTGGCTGGTGGAAGGGGTAGGTGTGGTTTGAAAATTAAGAATGAACTTCTTGGGAATTGTAGAATTTAAAATGTGGGTAAACAAAGCCCAACAGAACCCAGAGTTGTGCACAGACAGTGATACTTCCAGGTTTCTGAGTTTTGCTAATGAATACTTTCCAAAAACTTTTCTATATAAACTTGTATAAATCAGCAGGGAGCTATGCTAATCCACTTACCCTGTTTCAACCCTTCAGTTGTTCCCAGAACCTCTGATTTTCTATTGCAGAGAAAGGCAAGTGGAAAATTGTTTTTGAGGTTTCTTTTGTGCAATAGTAATCTTGGGCCGTCCCCACCTTGCTGTGTCCTCGCATGCACCTTGTAAATTGATTCCAAACTGCTCCCTTATTCAAAAACCCAATTCCCTTGGAAACCAGAAAGAAAATGAATAGTGGTAAAAGCCCATTTTATTAGTATTAAGATCAAAATCTTCATTACACAAATATGTTTGTCCTTCGGTGCCTTTCAAGTCAGAAATATTCATTATGAATTGGTGTTAACCTCACATTTCTGTAATATTTTCCATCCAGACGGATCTCAAAGTTGTAGAGTTGTCTAAGTCTTAATGACAAAAAAGAAAAAAATACTTCCTTCTCCCACATCCAAGAATTTCATTACCCTTTTTCCCCCTTTTTTTGTAGTAACACTTCTTTTTTTTTTTTTTTAAACATCTTTATTGGGGTATAATTGCTTTACAATGGTGTGTTAGTTTCTGCTTTATAACAAAGTGAATCAGCTATACATATACATATGTTCCCATATGTCTTCCCTCTTGCGTCTCCCTCCCTCCCACTCTCCCCATCCCACCCCTCCAGGCTGTCACAAAGCACCGAGCTAATATCCCTGTGCCATGCGGCTGCTTCCCCCCAGCTATCTACCTTACTACGTTTGTTAGTATGTATATGTCCATGACTTTCTCTCGCCCTGTCAAAACTCACCCTGTAGTAACACTTCTTTATAGTTTTCTGAAGGTTTATTAACTTTTTACGGGGAGAAACATTGAATGGAGGTAATATTCTTACCTTATGGACCTTTGATCAGAGCTTTCCCCCCAAAGAATGCCTTTTGTTGGAAAATACTGAATGAGAGAAAAGTATAGCCTTCCACGAAGAGATCATTTAAGTTTTATGCTTACATTGAGCCTGTCGGGAAGTGCAGCACTGCCTGCTTTCTTTCTAGAGGGGGGAAAAAAGAAAAGAAGTTTGAAACATAATCACCACATATCACCAGCTTTTGAAGTTATCTGAACAAGAACTGTTATTAATCTGATTCATTAGTGAAAACACTCCCTCCACTACAATCTGAGCAAGAAATGCTTAAATGCCTTTGAGATTTCTGCAGTATCACCTTTCTCCATCTCTGTCTCCTTCCACCTGGAGTCACTGAAGCCCTCCACAGGCCACCTCATTCTGTGACAGTGTCGTGTCTGATATAATTTGCAGAGTCAGTTACCCTCATTCCCTCCTCGTTTCAGCTTTTGCCTGTGAGGTTGGGACGGAATTCATCCAGTGGCTGGTATGCCCCCATGGGCCCCTGAGTGGCAGAGTGTCCCAGGCCCCCCTTTTGGGTGTGGACTAGAGGCCTGGTCTGCTCCATCCTCCTCCAAGTCCCCGTTAGGACATCAGCCTCTATCCACCTGACTCTGGTTCTTAACAGTCTCCCAGTGTAATCTCTTGAACACCTGTTTTTCTTGCCTTCACATCATCTCTTTTCCCTTCCTCTGATGTCAGACATTCATTTAAATTTTGGTAAGGTATTCCCTGCCATGTTCATAGTTCCTGTGGTCTGGATAGGTGTGGCACTTTAGCCCCAGCCCTAGCAGTTAACACACAGCCCAAACCCGGCCAGCTGGTGTATCTAATGCTTCGGCCATGGTGACTGGTTCAGAGACGAGCATGTGATACAAGTTGGTCCAATGAGAATCAGTGCTGAGAGCTGGATTAAAATTGTTGGCTAGGAGAAGCCCTTTCCACTACACCATTTCTCAGCTATGACTCTATTGATATATTAGTCCAGATAATTCTGGACGGGATGGGGGGGTGTTGTCCGATCCCTTCTAAGATGTTTAACAGCATCCCTGGCCCGAACTCGCTGGTTGCTAATAGCAACTCCCCCATCTCCAGTCGTGATAACCCAAAATGTCTCCTGGGGGAGACAAATGCCTCCGGGGGGAGAGGGGAACAAAATTACCCACAGTTGAGAACCACTGCACTAGGTTGAAACTGTGAGATGTGTGCCTGGAAGTGCTGGGGGACTTTATGTGAAGAAAATATGCCTGATGGTGATGCCAATATATAGGAAGGTAGAGCCAAGAGAGTACACAGACCAAGACCAAATGACATTCTTTATTTTCCTAAGTTTTTCTGTGCTCCTGTACATTAAGCCAGTCCCACTCCTTTTTGGGACTGAGAGCAGGGTGAAAATGTCTGCTTTCACCACTTCTGTTCAACGTTGTACTATGTAGGCCCTAGCCAGGGCCATCATGCAAGTACTACAAATAAAAGACACAGAGGTTGGAAAGAAAAAACAAGCTGTCTTTATTTGCATATATACAATCTTCTAGATAGAAAATTCTAAGAAATCTACTTTTAAAAACCCTATTATAACTAATAAGTAAGTTTATAGTAAGGTTGCAAGATAAAAATCAATATACAGATTTCAATTGTATTTCTAGACGCTAGCAATGAGTGATTATACACTGTAATTTAAAACCAATACTATTTAGAACAGCATCAGAACTATGAAATTCTTACAGATAAATTTCACAAAATACGTGTAAGACCTATAACCTGAAAATCAAAGGAGAGATATACTAGAGTAATAGTCACAAGAATAAAATTTGTTAAGATGTCAAATCTGTCCAAGTTAGCCTATAGGTTCAGTGCGTCCTAACCCAAAGCTCAACAGGCTTTCTCAATAGAAATTGACAAGCCAATTCTAAAGTGTATGTGGAAATGCAAATATCCTATAATGCCCAAAACAATTTTACAGAAAAAAAAGAAACAAGTTCTTACACTAGAATACTTACACTACTTGATTTAATACCTATTATAAAGCTACAGTAATAAAGACAGTCTGGTATTGGCATAAATATAGATAAATAAAGATATAGTATAGAGTACAGAAATGTACCCAAACCTATATGGCTAATTGATTTGTTTACAAAGGTGTCAAGAAAATTCAAGGGGAAAAGACAATCTTTTCAAAAAATGGTCTAAGAACAATTGGCTATCCATATTCCACCCCCTCTGCAAAATAGAATCTCATTTATTATCTAACATTGTATACAAAAATTATCTCAAAATGGATCATAGATCTAAATGTAAAATATAACACTATAACATTCTGGAAGAAAGAATAAGAGAAAGGCTTGGTGATCTGGGGTTAGGCAAACAATTTTTAAAATAGGACTCAAAGAGCAGGAAGCATAAAAGAAAAAAGTTCTAAATTTTATGCCATTAAAGATGTTACTCTTTAAAAGACACCATTAATAAAATGAATATTTTTGGAGACTATATTTTCAAAACCATGTCTGCTAAAAGGCTTGTATTTCAGAATATATTTAAAAAAATTATTTCAACTCAACAAACAGAAGATAAGCTACCAAGTAAAAAACTGGCAACTGATTTGAACTGAGATTTCATCAAAAAAAATATATGGATGGCAAACAAATACACGAAAAGACGCTCAACATCGTTAACCATTAGGGAAATACAACTTAAAACCAAAAGGCGTACCGCAATATACCTACCAGAATGACTAACATTAAAAAGACTGACAATACCAACTGTTAGCAAGGGTGTAGAGCAAATGTAACTCTCATTTATTGTTGCTGGGAATACAAAATAATACAGCCATGTTGAAAAAAGTTGGCAACTTCTTAAAAACTAGGTGATTACCAGATGACCTAGCAATTCCATTTCTATGTATTAGCTAGCCCAAGAGAAATGAAAACATAAATCCATACAAATACTTACGTGTGAATGTTCTTTTCAGCTTTATTAATAAGATCACCAAACCAGAAATAAGCCAAGTGTCCATCAACACATGAATGAATAAATAACTTGTGGCATATCCATACCATAGAAATGGTATTTAGCAATAAAAAGGAATGATACATGGTTTAATATTGCATTATGCTAAGTTTAAAAAGCACAAAAGACTATATGCTCTATGATTCTATTTATATAATATTCTAGGCAAATCAAAATTCTGGTAACATAAAGCAGATCAGTGGTTGCCAGGACTCAATGGGTTGGGAAGGAGATTGACCTCAAAGGGCCACGAGGCAATATTTGGAGTAATGAAAATGTTCTGTATCTATTTTGGTGGTAGTTACATGACTGCCGCATTTGTCGAAACTCATCCAATTGTACATCTAAAATAGATGCGTTTTATCATATGTAATTCTATCCCAGTAAAGCTGCCTTCAAAACCCAAGGCATCTACATCTGTATTGTATGAAAGTAAGAATGCTGTAAGCTAAGGTCAGCAAACTTCTTCTGTAAAGGACTGAACAGTAAATATTTTAGCTTTTGCGTGTGTATAGTCTCTGCCACAACTACTCAACTCTGCCTTTGTAGGGCCAAAGCAAGTACAGACAATAGGTAAATGAATGGCTGTGGCAGCGTTTCAATAAAACTTTATTTAAGACACTGAAATTTACATTTCATATCATTTCCATATGTCATGAAATATTATTCTTCCTCTAATTTCTTCCCCCAAAACATTTACAAATGTAAAAACTATTCTTAGCTAGCAGGCCATACAAAGGCAGGTGGCAGACCAGATTTGACCCACAGGCTGTAGTTTGCCAACTCCTTCTATAAACATATGTTAGTAAAAATACAACAATCATCATGACTATATCAAAGAGATGATGATGCAGGTGAAATTTCTAATATTCCATTCATGTTTACATGTTAGAGATCTGTGTAGACTAGAAGTAACAAGCTCTATATTTTATGTATTCTTCAATAGTACATATTTGTTTGTTGTGGGATCTTCTCGGACCAGGGCTTGAACCCACCCGTGTCCCCTGCATTGGCAGGCAGATTCTTAACCACTGCACCACCAGGGAAACCCTGCTGTATTACTATTACTCCAAAGTAGTGGGCTTAAAAAAATCAAGGCTTATTTTATTAAATAAGTTCAGCTTTCAAAACTTAGGACATATATATAAATTCATTTTCCCTTGTAAAAAATTTTAATACGTTTAAATTATATTTAAAAGCTTTAATTAGGACCTCCTTGGTGGCATAGTGGTTAGGAATCCACCTGTCAATGCAGGGGACACAGGTTTGAGCCCTGGTCTGAGAAGATCCCACATGCTGTGGAGCAACTAAGCCCGTGCACCACAACTACTGAACCTGCACTCTAGAGCCCACGAGCCACAACTACTGAGCCCACACACCACAACTACTGAAGCCCATGCGCCTAGAGCCCGTGCTCCACAACAAGAGAAGCCATTGCAATAAGAAGCCTGCACACTGCAACGAAGAGTAACCCCCCACTCGCTGCAACAATGCCTGCGTGAGGCAACAAAGACCCAACGCAGCCAAAAAAAAAAAAAAAACACCTTTAATTAATACTCAGTCCAAACCCTATACTTCTACTCCCATTTTCCCTCTCTGCCTTCTGTCTAATTCCTAAGGTGACAGCAGGGACTTTGCACTTGCTATACTGTCTGGAATGTTCTTCCCCCACATGACATTACTTCCTGTAGGTTTCTGCTCAAAAGTCCTCTTATTACTAAAGAACTTCAATAACAAGCTGCTCTCTTAGTCCTTTTACTCTCCTTTCCTTTTTCTCCTTAGCACTTACTGTCATTTGCCACATTTGCAACTTTACTTGTTTTTTTGCTTATTTTCTGTCTTTTCTCACTAGAATAAGCTCCATGAAGGTGAAGACTTTGCATTTGTCCATACCGTGTAATCCCAGTGCTTAAAGGGTGTCTGGCAAATAGTTGGTGCTTGATAATTTGCTGAGTGAATAATCTGTGAATACACAAAAGAGGACATCTTTCTGGGGAACATCGTCCAGCAACTGCCGTACAGTGAGCAAAAATTATGCTGAGAATCACTGTCTTGAGACATCCAATGATGGTGGGAGAAAACACCAATTCACACCAGCCAGGCGGCCCTGCCACTCAGGAAGGCAGGCAAATCTCACTAAGGGATCCAGGTGCGACAGACCCCTGAGAACCCCTAAAGGAAACATCTTTCCTTTGGGAAGTACATCTCACAAGGTTTTGAGCAATTTCTATAATGGAGAACTTCATTAACCACGTCTTCTGCTGAAAAAGTAATGACCACCTCTTTTCCTTTTCCTTAGCTTAACTAAACTCCTTTCTAACATTTTCTTGTTGAAATGCTGGTAAATGTAAAGGGCAGATTCTTTTATTAGGAGAGTATTTCCTAGGTTTCAGAGAGGAGGTCTGAGTGAAGAGTGTGCTTGATTCCCAGAAGGCAATTCAAGCCTCCTGAGTCACAGATGCCCACAGCACAAGGGTTATAATACAGCATATTTCTTTACAAAGCCCATTTCGATGTCTCAGAGCTGCAGTGTCAAACTGTAGAAATCTATGCCTTTGAAGTTCTTGACATATAATGTTGACATTTTCAGACTCTCAGCTCTATGATGAAAGATTAGAATGATGGTGGTGAACAAGAATGACCTATAGAAAGACGTGTTCTGAAGTGGTAAAAACAGTTTTTTTTTTAATGGATGGAGAATTTTTCGTTTAAATTATGAGTTGACTATGAAGGAAAAGAAAGAGAGAAACTAGATCAAAAAAACCTACAAACTGGCTTTAATTTTCTTTACAAAATCTTACAGGAACTCACAAATACAAACTTTGAACAAACTTGGGTTTGAAACATCTTCCTGTCTTGCCAAACAGTTGAAAATATTTTCATGGGAAGAATAGGGTCCATATTTTTCTAATACTTAAGAATTTTGTCCAAACGAATCTGGTGTTGACACGTAAAAATTAGAGCTTGACTAGGTTTGAATTCAGATACTGTTCTCTAAATATTTGTTGGGATAAATTGGGAATTTAGGATTAACAGATACACACTACTATATATAAAATAGATAAACAAGGACCTACTGTACAGCACAGGGAACGTACTCAATACCTTGTGATAACCTATGATGGAAAAGAATCTGAAAAAGAATATATACACATATATATCTGAATCACTTTGCTGTACACCTGAAACTAACACAATATTGTAAATCAACTATTATACTTCAATAAAAAATAAATTAAAATTAAAATTAAAAAAAATACTTGTTCTGACTCTTGGCCTTGAAGGAGAACATTGAGTTCTCTCTCTCTGTTATGTACGATATTTACTTGACTCTAAGACACACTTTTTTGCATTTTAACATTTTGAAATCAGAATATCTTATAATGCATGGTGTCTCCTGATTATACTTGTCAGCAATTTTTCTTTCTTTGTGGTATGCAAAATAATATTGAATCTCACACTTGATATCATCTTAGATTCCATGAAATTAAATATACATGAAGCTTTTTTTCTTTTTATTCTATTCCCAATCAGGGACCATTTCTCCCTCCCAACTCTGGCCTCCCACCCCTTGATTCCTTATGAAGCTTACAGCAAAGCCCAACACAAAAGAAAGACTTAAGACTATTAAGTATTAATAGTAGACTCTCTGGCTTCATGACAATGGTTCTTTTGTGATCATTAAGGCTCAGAACTTCTAAATGGATACGTTTTATCTTATATTTTCAGAACCTATACTTTTATAACTCACAGGAACAAAGTTATTATTAGCAAGCACCTGTTTAGTATGAGTTGCTGTGAATGTCTCAACCTCAATATAATTTCTTCCTTTTCTTGGTTTTCTTTTCTTTCAGTAGCCAGATTCCTTACCTACTGATTGCTTAGATAGTAAGTCTGAATTTAATCCAGGATTTCGTTTAGGAAATTATATAATATTTATGCCACATTTTACACATGTCCGGCAACTACTTCTCCTGCAAGGAACATCACACCGATTAAATGTTAAGGGTGGTGAGCTGGGAGCACCTTGCTTCTGGATCAGGCCCCCAGAGTGCAGGTCAGATCTCCTGGGAAGGGTATGAGCTCTGGAGCCAGAGACCTGAGTTTGAATCCTGCCTGTGCCACTTGCTAACTGTGTGATCTTATATGCAAAATGGGAACAAGAATATATATCCTGCAAGGTTATTGTAAACATTGGATGTGCGGAAAGTGTTTGACAGTAGGAGGGGCTTGAGAAATGGTCTTGGGGAATGTCCTGTCCCCAAATCTGATGTATCTCTGTCCATCGAAGACTGTCTCCTTCCTGTTCCTTGGCGTTTCTTTGTGATGCAAAGCAAATCCACCGGCCAAAGCAGCCAAACCTTCTCCAATCTAGAACATTTTGTGAGCAGTCCCAGTGCTCTGCTTGCCCTTCACCTCTCTTGCAGTGCAGATTGCTTGGGTAGTAAATGCAATGAGCTGGGCATTTTACTTTCTCAAGCGCTGGGTGAGTGCACTCAAACATCACTTCAAAATCACCCTGCGGGGCTTCCCTGGTGGCGCAGTGGTTGAGAGTCCGCCTGCTGATGCAGGGGACACGGGTTCGTGCCCCGGTCCGGGAAGATCCCACATGCCGCGGAGCGGCTGGGCCCGTGAGCCATGGCCGCTGAGCCTGCGCGGCCGGAGCCTGTGCTCCGCAACGGGAGAGGCCACAACAGTGAGAGGCCTGCGTACCGCAAAAAAAAAAAAAAAAAAAAAAAATCACCCTACGTTTTCTTCCTCAGTATTCCACTTGGGCCTCTGTTTACATGATTACCACATTTTCCTTCCAAATTGCACCCTAACTTCCGTTCTGTTTCTTTGCACTGTTACAATTTCCAGATTACAGTGATTTCTTTCCAGTGTGCTTAATATTGAGTAAATCAATAGAGCGATACTATTTTCCATCAATTTGATCTTAAGTGAATTGAATCTTTTTTCATTTGAGATGGGGAAGTTGTTGTGTAAGGCCACAGAGAAAACAATGATGACTATAGCGTGCTGGTCTGTGTCATCCTCAACTCAACAATATCTTTTCACTTTGACCTTTGCTGCCGTCACTTTAGATTCTAATTCCTAGTGTTCATCTCACTTTGAGGGCCGCTCACTTCACCAAAATCAAAAGGAAAGGAGAAATGGGCAACTAAATATTTGTCTTTTCTTAGTAATATTAAAATAACCACAATCCGTGGAAGAAAATATCTTTCTGCTTCTTTCAATGCAATGTAATTACAGATCTTAAATTTAAATCCAAGTCATCCTGTCTCAAATAATATATTCAGTCCAACTGCATATATTTCCTCCTTTTGGGTCCTTTTGGGAAAATGTGACATATACAGCCAAGGTTTAAAACTGTTGTCAGAAAATCAGCTTGTAACGAGTAAGTCTGGACTTTCAGAAGGCTGCTGGCATACAACTTCCTGCTCTCCTGATACTTAAACATACAAAAAGGCCAAAGATAATTTTGATTGAAAAATCAAAACAAAAATATTCTCTTGGAAATGAATCACGCTTTGACTGAATTCAATGGCCCTGTACCCACAGCCAGTGTTTTCTGCCTTTGGTGGACTCTCTGGCCACACAGTAAGGTGCTTGACCCCAGGTTTCTGGCCTTGTAACTAGAATGAGACGGTGGCAGAGTCGAGGGCAGAGGTCAGGGGCCAGTCATCCACACTACATCTTTCTCCCTGCTTCTTTCTGAACAGGTGGTTCCCATCAATAAGTCTTTGCTTTGCTCTCTGAAAGACCTGAATCCCCACTTGCATTCACTTATTCATCTACTTCATTCCAAGAAAACAGGCCATATGGTATTTGTGTTTACAATGATTCTTTGCTGTTTCCAGATCGAGCCTAGGCTCATAAAGTAAGCCTTACTATTGTAAGTGCAAAGGTCAAGTGTTATGGCTCTGCTTAGCAACTTCTGCATAATGAAATTGGAGCCCAGAAGGAAAGCAGAGTCTGGACCAGATGAAACACCGATTAATGGATGGTGTGTAAAGGACACATTTAATACCATACACAGACACTCCTTCTTGATGATAACATGAGGAGTAGCTTCCCCTCCCTATTGGCATTCACCATGAGGATAGATTCTACCTACTTCGGATCTACTGAATCTTTTCATCTATACACACATACGCACCACGAATCACACCGGGCGCCTCCCGTGCTGCGTCAAATGCCCCACCCCTAGACGCTCAAATTCATAGCTGGCCTTTTCTTCCCAAAACACTAATCCCGAACCTCTGCTCCTGGAGATATTTGCCAGGCTGGTTATTGCTTCTTTACTTCAACTGATCATTCAAAACTCACCACCATCCCCAGTCTGCCTGTGTTCTGCTCAACAAAATCCACAGGGCAGTTTGTGAGACCTATTCCCATTTTAACAGGGAAGAAACTTGTGTATCAAAAAAGTACATTAGGAGATGTGACTTCTGGCCTAGAGGGCTCATCTAAATGGTTAAGTCTTGTTAAATCATTCATTCATTTACTCATGCATCTATCATATATGTTTTGAGAGCCTACTGTGTGCCAGGTATTGTTTCAGCTATGAGAATACAGCAGTGAACCAGGTAGTCACGTGCCATGCTCCATGAAGATTATAGTTGCATGGTGGGGGGGGCAGTCAAAAGCAAATACACAAAGAAACAAGAACATTTTAGATTTTATCATGATTCCCACTATGAATAAAACCAAACAAACCAATGTAGTAAAAAAGGAGTGGGAATTACTTTTTTCAAATTTTTTTTTAAATGAACATTAGTAAAGAAAATAATTTTTGTCCCCATTTGTGTGTGTTTGTGTCTGCGTGTGTGTGTGTAGTGATAGCACTTAATATCTACTCTCTTAGCCAGCTTTAAGTCTACATTACTGTATCATTAACCATAGTCATCATGTTATACGTTAGATCCCCAGAACGTATTCATCTTATAACTGGAAGTTTGTATTCTTTTACCAGTATCTCCCCATTTCTCCAACCCCCCAACCTCTGGCAACTATTGCTCTACTCTCTGGTTCTGAGCAAAACTTTTTTAGATTCCACATATAGATGAGATTGTAAAGTATTTGTCTTTATGCGCCTGGCTTATTTCACTTAGCATAATGTCCTCAGGTTCGCCCATGTTGTGGCAAAAGCCAGGATTTCCATCTTTTTTATGGCTGAATAATACTCCATTGTATGTATATACATTTTTTTTATCCATTCATCCATTGATGGACACAGATTATTTCCATATCTTGGCCATTATGAATATTGCTGCAATGAACATGGGAACACAGATATCTCTTTCATATACTGTTTTCATTGTTTTGAATATATACCCAGAAGTGGAATTGCTGGATGATATGGTATGTCTATTTTTAATTTTTTGAGGAAACTCCGTACTATTTTCCATAATGGTTCTACCAGTTTACATTCCCATTAAGAGTGTACAAATATTCCCTTTTCTCCACCTCCCTGGTAAACATTCATCTCTTGCCTTTTTGATAAAAGCTAACCTAACAGGTTGAAGTGATATCTCATTGTGGTTTCAATTTGCATTTCCCTGATGATTAGTGATGTTGAGCACCTTTTCATATACCTGTTGGCCATTTGTATGTCTTCTTTGGAAAAATGTATATTTAGATCCTTTGCCCATTTTTTAGTGAGGTTGTTTTTATGGCTATTGAGTTGTATGAGTTCCCGATATATTTTGGATATTAACTCCTTATCATGTATATGATTTGCAAATACTTTCTCCCATTTGTTATGTTGCTTTTTCACTCTGTAGATCGTTTTCTTTGCAGTACAGAAACTTTTTAGTTTGATGTAGTCTCACTTGCTCAATTTTGCTTTTGTTGCTTCTGCTTTTAATGTCATATTCAAAAAAATCCTTGCTAAGACCAGTGTCAAGGAGCTTTCTCTTATGTTTTCTTTCAAGAGTTTTATGGTTTCAAGTCTTATATTCAAGTCTTTAATCAATTTTCAGTTAAGTTTTGTGAGTGAGGTAAGGTAAGCGTCCAATTTCATTCTTTTACACGTGGATATCCAGTTTTCCTAATACATTTATTAAAGAGACTATCCTTTCCCATTACATATTCTTGGTGCCTTTGTTGAAGATTAATTGATGATATATGTGTGACTTTTTTCTAGGCTCTCTATTCTGTTCCATTGATCTATGTGTCTGTTGTTATTTCAGTACCATAGTGTTTGATTTCTATAGCTTTTATATATATTGTAATATATTTTAAAATCAGGACATGTGATGCCTCCAGTTTTTTCTTCTTTCTCAAGTTTGCTTGGCTATTTGGGGTCTTTTGTAGATCCTTAGGAATTTTAGGTATTTTTCCTATTTCGGTGGAAAATGTCATTGGAATTTTTATAGGTATTACATTTAATCTGTATCTTGTTTTAGGTAGTATGGACATTTTAACAATATTAATTCTTACAATCATGAACACAGAATCTCTTCCTATTTATTTTTGTCTTCAATTTCTTGGATCAATGTCTTTTTATTTAAAATCCATTTAGCCTCTCTTTGTCTTTTGATTACAGAATTTGATCCATTTACATTTAAAGTAATTATTGATAGGTAAGATCTTACTATGATCATTTTGCTAATTGTTTTCTGATTGTTTTGTAGTTCCTTTACTCCTTTCTTTCTCTTTGCTATCTTTTTGTGATTTGTTAATTTTTTGTAGTGCTATGTTTTGATTCCTTTCTCTATATCTTTTTTTGTATCTTCTATAGGTTTTTGCTTTGTGGTTACTATAAGGTTTACATAAGTTATGTAGTCATTTTAAGCTGACAACAACTTAAATGCAATCTCATACGAAAACTGTATACTTTTAATTCTCTCCCTGCCACATTTTATGCTATTGATGGCACATTTTACATCTTTTTATATTGTGTACCTATTAACACATTATTGTAGCTATAATTATTTTTAATACACTTGTCTTTTAACTTTTATATTAGACTTAGAAGTGATTTATATGCCACCATTACAATTTTAGAGTATTCTAAATTTGACTTTATATTTACTGCTACTGGTGATTTTTATACTTTAATGTTTTCATGTTTGTTTAGCAGTCTTTCATTTCAACTTGGAAAACCCCCATTAGCATTTCTTGTAGGGAAGGTCTAGTGGTGATGGACTTCCTCAGCTTCTATTTTGGGAATGTCTTTATCTATTCTTCAATCTTTGAAGGACAGCTTTGCTGCATATAATATTCTTCGTTGTCAGATATTTTTTCTTTCAGCACTTTGAATATATCATACCACTCCCTCCTGATCTGCAAGATTTCTGCTGAGAAATATGCTAATAACTTCATGGGAGTTCCCTTATTAAGAGCAAGTCTCTTTCTTTTGCTGCTTTCAAAATTCTCTCTTTGTCTTTGACTTTTGACAGTTTGATTATATTGTACTAGGGTAATCTTCTTTAGGTTGCTCTTACTTGGGGTCCTTTGAGCTTTTTGTATCTGGATGATTATATACCTCGTAAGAGCTGGGAAGTTTTCATCTATTATTCCTTTAAATAAACTTTCTGCTCCCTTTTCTGTCTCTTCTCCTTCTCAACTCACATAATGTGTATATTTGTTTGCTTGATGGTGTCCTATAGGTTTTGAATGCTTTATCCATTTTTTTTTATTCCTTTTGTTGCTCCTTTCTTAGTCTGTTAGGTCTGCTATAACAAAATACCACAGACAGGGTGGCTTAGTAACAACAGAAATTTACTTCTCACAGTTCTGGAGGCAGAAAGTCTGAGATCAGGGTTCCAGCATGATTGAATGAGGGCTGTCTTCTGGGTTTCAGACTTCTCACTGTGTCTTCACATGATAGAAGGTGCTAAGGAGTATGTTGAGATCTCTTTTATAAGAACTTTAATCCTGTTCAAGAGGGCTCAACCCTCATGACCTAATCACTTCCAAAAGCCCCACCTCATAATACTATTACATTGGGCATTAGGATTCAACATATGAATTTGAGAGGTATACATTCAGACTATTGTGTTCCTCTAGCTGATTAATTTCAAATGACCTGTTTTTGAGTTTGCTGATTCTTTCTTCTGCATGATTGAGTCTGCTTTTGAAGTTCTCTATTGAATTTTTCAGTTCTGTCTTCAGCTCCAAGATTTCTATTTCATTCTGTTTTACAGTTTTTATTTCTTAATTAAACTTCTCATTTTGTTCATGCATTGTTTTCCTGATTTTGTTTAGTTATCTATCCATGTTCTCTTTCATCTCATTGAGCTTCTTTAATATGATTATCTTGAATTCTTTGTCAAGTGATTCGTAGATCTCTATTCCTTTGGGGTTGATTACTATAGCTTTATTAGTTCCTTTGGTAGTGTCAGGTTTGCCAGATTCTCTATAATTCATGTAGCCTTGCATTGGTGTCTGTGCCTTTGAAGGAACAAACACCTCTTCTAGTCTTTATAGACTGGTTTCACAGGTAAAGACCTTCTATTGTTGGATCTCCAGGCTGAGGGATTGCCTTTGGGCTTGCAGTCGAGCAGGGTTGAAGCTAAGTCCCATGGCTGCTGCCAGGTCTGTAGTGAGGTCTGAAGTTTGCGGATCTGTTACCAGGAGCTCAGGCAGGTGTGGATTCTGTCTGGCATCTGGATGGATGGGATGGCTTCTAGGACCTTGGCCAGGAGGGCTGGCACTGGGACAAAAGTCATCTTCAAGTCTGTAGAGAGTAGGCCTGTTACCAGGTGTACAAGTGGGTATGGCTCTTGTTGGGTCCCCTGAAGAACACCAGAAAAGTCACTGGGTAGGTTGCTGGGCAGGTAGAATCAGCCCTGGACTACAGCTGAGAGGGGCTGGAACAGAATCATGGGGATGCTTCATGATCCACAGCTGGAGTAGAGGTCTTCAGGCCTGCCTCCAGAGGCACAGACAGATGCGCCCCTTGCCAAGTAGGCAAGACCACTCCTGGGCCATGGCTAAGAGGGGCTGGAACCAAGTTACAGGGCTGTTTCAAGATCCTCAGTTGGACCAGGAGCACAGAGAGGCATGACTCCCTCTGAGTCTCCAGGCAGGCAAGACTGCTGCCAGAGCAAGGCTGTGAGGAGCTAGAGCCAGTATGGGGCCATGTCAAGATCAGCAGTCTCACAGCAGGCCTACCTCTGAGGGCACAGCTAGGTGTGTTTCCCTCTGGGTCCCTGTGCAGACAGGATCACTGAAAGTGGCTGTGAAGAGCTGGAGCTAGGTTACAGGGCTGCTTCAAAATCTGCCAAACCAAGTTTGGCAGACCTATCTTTGGGGGGCATGGATGCATGTGTGTCTCCTTGCAGGTCGCTGGGTGGGAAGGAGTATTCCCAGCTAATCAACAGACAAACCAGTGTCCACAGAACCTTGAAGGGCTGGACCAGGCTCTTCCTGGGCACACATCTTCTTCCACCCAGAACCTTCCTATTCATCACTATTATGCTCCTTGCCAGTGGGTGACCCTTGCCTCATCATGCTGTTATAAAGAGATATTTTCCAAGTTTACTCCTCTCCTTCCCTTCCCTCCTTCCCTCCCTTCCTTTCTTCCTTCCCTTCCTCCCCTCCCCTCCTACCTTCCTTCCTTCCTTTTTCTTTTTCCTCATTACTAACCATCCCAAATCTGGTTTCTATGCTGTCTTCTGGATTCACCAGTTACCTAATGCTTTTTTTCTCCGCATCTAAAAAACACATCTAACTCTTTGCATTCCCATTTCTCCCTCTGCCCGAAGTATGAACTGAAGTCAGATTCAGAACCCTTCTGTTCAAAGCCTATAGCTTTTTCACTGATAGACTTGACCCATGATTCTAAGTGTGTTGTCATCTCCCAGTGACGGTTAGTCCCTACCCTTTGCAGAGTGCTGAGGGCCAAAAGCTGTTAAGCAATGTATACACATTATTGCATTGAAACCTCACCTACCCTAGGAGGTGGGTACTCTTATTAGTCCCTTTTTGCAGATGTGGAAAAGAGACTCAGATAAGCCCAAGAGCACACAACTAGTAAGAGCCAGAGGTGGGGTTCAAATTCAGGGACTGAGACTGCAAAAGCCCAGCTCTAACCTCTGGGTTATTCCAGTCAGACCCTGTTAGAACATGGATGAGCCCTTTCCTGTATTCTTGTATTTTTGCACTGCAGTATTCCATCAAGATCCATGTCAAGTTTGATTTCTATTACTTTTGTTTGTATTCTCTCTCCTAAATTGGTTTAATCTCTAAATCCCTGTTATTACATTCCTTCCACTTACAACTCTGGTTTTTCTAAATATGCCTAATATCATGTCATAATTAAGGTCTTAACCCTAGCTCACATGCTCAAATCCTGAAAGCATCAAAGCAAAGTTGCCTGAGGCAGAAACAAAGAAATGAAAATGTATTATTAGCATTTCAGCAATGTATTGGGAGCTCCCACAAAGAACAAAAAGCTATGTGGTGCATACAAAGACATCACCCTGTTCTCTAGATGGGGTCTGCAGATGACCCTGCTTTTAAAAAGGGATGTTGTGTTCTCATCGTATATTTATCCAGAGGTCACTGCTGAGAGATGACTGCTCTTACAGATTGCTCCTGTCTGGGAGCCTTCTGTCGAGGGAATGTCAGGAGGTATTTTAAGCTCACAGCGGAGGTAGGTTTTCAGCCACAATTCTGTAGGCCTTCTCCCAGTGACAACTCTAAGAGTGTCCTCAGGAAAAGGCCACTGGTTAGCATGTCTTCTGCAGGCAAGTCTAC
The DNA here is from genome assembly GCF_003031525.2 of Neophocaena asiaeorientalis asiaeorientalis. Lineage (NCBI taxonomy): Eukaryota > Metazoa > Chordata > Mammalia > Artiodactyla > Phocoenidae > Neophocaena > Neophocaena asiaeorientalis. The sequence continues at coordinate 5,390,610 of NW_020173388.1, read as the reverse complement.
AGGAAAGAATAAGCCTTGAAGTTTTATCTAAATGTCACCCAACCCCTGACCTAGTTGAAAACCCCATAGCTGCAGGCCTTGGGCCAAGGACTTGCAGAGCACTGGAGGCCATCTCCAATAACACTCTTGGTAGAGGAAAGGTCTCAGCTGTCATGGAAGGCCCTTGGAGGGAGGTTGGGGAGGAGCCAATCCCCGGGCAAGATGACCTGTTCTCCCTTGGAATGGAATGCCCAAGGATATCTGTTAACCACCTTGACCTTGCTCAGCTCTCTCCATGCTGTATGAGCATGATTGCATTTGAGTCCATCACCATATTCATTCATCCTTCCTTCTTACCTTCCAGTAATCAATTTCATTTCACAAATATTTGTTGACTGTCTGATATAAACAAGCACTGTGCTAAGAACGTGAGGTACATGTGATGAACACAGTACTGTGGTTCCAGCCGTGGCTGAGAGAGAAAAACAACAAACAAGTGAATGTCTAAGTGGGTCATTATAATTAGAAGTATATTTACTAGGAAGTTAATAAAACATAAGCTTTGGGGTAAGTTTTGGGGTCTCTGGTTTGCACAGGCCTCTTCCAAGGCCCCAAGAGGCTGTGAGTATGGGGTGGGGGTGGGACACAGGCTAGCAATTTATGCATAAGCTCACATGTTTTTGTAAAGTTTGCAAAAGTAATATATTTTTGCATTCTCTTTCTTAAAGAAGGCTCCCCAAATGTATAACCTTCAGCCTGATTGCAATGTAAAGAGCTGTGCATAGATTACCACCTACACACAGAAGCAAAAACTGCATTCTGGCCTTTCCTGGAAAAGTAAATGTGAGACATGCCTGCCATTGCTGTAAACAAACCTGTTCTCATTTGCCTATTTTCTCTCACAATTGCTTCAGGTTTTCTTGTATGCAAATTAACACTGATAACACTCAGCCTGGGGTGACAGTGGAACTCCTCTATCATTCAAAAGTGGAATTTAAAAGTAACCACGTGAGCAACTCATTGTGAATTGAACATCTACCTGTTTAGCCTCTGCAGGCCTTACCACAGAGAGAAAACAGGGAGGGTTAAAAAAGGTAAGGATGATTGGAAAGCAGCATTAATATTCTTCTGAGAACGAGGACCTGAGTGGGGTCTTACATTGAAAGTACAGCTGCAAGAAAGCCATAGAATCGGGACCCTGCAAAGAGTCAGAGCTGACTCTGGGGTTATGGCTGCAGGGAATTATGGGAGATTTCAGCAGGACCAGCAGGCTGGCAGGCAGTGATCATCACAGCATAGATGGAGATATTCTCATCCGCTCTCCAGCATGGAAACTAGCTATGATCTGGAAACATGGGCTGGGAACTTTTAACCCATTTTACTTAAACACTTTCTGAGGGAGCTTAGGTGAGTTGGGCAGAGGTGCTTCAGTAGTAAAGAGCTGCTTTCTACTAGAGAACCATCATTTCCCCAAGGGAAAAAAAAAGGGGGACCACAATAGGCGATGAGCAATGTTATGGGCTGAATCGTGTTCCATGCCCCCCAAATTCATATGTTGAAGTCCTAACTCCCTAGTACCTCAGAATGTGACTGAATTTGGAGATAGGGTCTTTAAAGAGGGTTAAGTGAGGTCATTAGGTGGACCCTAACCCAATAGTTCTGGTGTCCTTATAAGAAGAAGAGATTTGGACACAGCCGAGTACAGAGGGAAGGCAATGTGAAGATACAGGTAGAAGACAGCCAGCTACACACCTAGGAGAGAAGACTCAGAAGAAACCAACCTGCCAACAACTTGATCATGGACTTCTAGCCTCCAGCAAAGTGAGAAAATAAATTTCTATTTTTTCAGTTCCCCAGTCTGTGGTACTCTGTTATGGCAGCCCTAGCAGACTCATACAGGCTGCAACTGGCTTCGACACTCACTCTGTCCATCCAGTGATACTGGAGCTCGAGTCCTGGATGAGTCCAGACAAAAGAGTTTCTTTCCTGGTACCTCTACTCTGTGGGTACACTGAACATTACAGTTTTGCCTTAAAATGGCAAAACCCCACAATTTACCAATATGACTTTTTGTGACAGTGAAACCAGTCAGAGGAAATACTTCATGCCAACAATATAGATTTCCTATTATGAATAGAGAAACTTGAGGACAGGAAGTTCCAAGGACTTGATTGACAGATAGACAGACAGATGTATACTGTATATGAAATAGGTATATTTTTCCCATTTTGTTAATAATATGATTAAATAATGTAGAAATTTAGAAAACACAGAAAAATAGGAAGAAAAGCAAATAATGTACAGTCGCACCAGCCACATATAACTATAGTTAACAGCTTGGCATGTGTCTTTCCAGGAAGTAGGGAAAAAGAAAAACCTCTCTCAAAATTTCCAGTATCAAAAGAAAGCAACTTTAGCATTTTGCTGTAATTCCTCACAGATTTTTTGCCTTGTGTTTGTTATAGAAGTTTGTGATTGTTCAAAATACATTGATCTGAAAGCAGAGTGAATATTCTGGAAACTGATGGAATGAAAGACTCAAGTATTTGTACTATCTTTCCTATGTAAACTATAATTTAAGGTAAGCAAACAGCTGAAGAGGAAAAGTTCTTTTTTATAGAAGCATCCCTGCTAATAAATATAGATGGAATGACAGAACTAGAAAATCATTACATTAGGTTAGGCAAAGAATTCTTATATGGGAGATGAAAAATACAAAACATAAAAGAAAAAAATTGATCAGTTATAAACATTTGCTATTCCAAAGATACTTTAATAAAATGGAAATGTGAGCCCTAGACTGAGGGAAATTGTTTGTAAAATATATATCTGATAAAGGACTAGTATCTAAAATATATAAAGAACTCTTATAACTCAATAAGACAACTAAAATGGAAAATAACTATAAATGGAGTATAACCTTTAAAAATTGTGAATCACTGTGTTGTATACCTGAAACTTATATGATATTGTAAATCAACTATACCACAATTAAAAATAAATAAATAAAAATGCTTTAGATGGATGAAAACTTGGACACATCACTAAAGAAGATTTAGACACATACACATATATGTGTATATGAAAAACAAATAAACACATAAAAATGCTCAACTTCATTAATAATTAGAGTCGTGAGATTTAAAATCATAATGTGATAGCATTACATATCCACAATAATAACTAAAATTAAAAAGACTACAATACTGAATGTTAGCAAGGATGGCAAGCAGTGGGAACTCTCAGCCATGCTGCTCAGAATGTACAACCACCTTATGAAGTAAATTGGCCTTTTCTTATAAAATAAAATATATACCTACCAAATGACCCAGTAGTTCCTCTTCCAGGTATTTACTCAAGAGAAAATGAAAGCACATGTCAGAGAGAGATTTGTATGCAAATTATTATAGTAGCTTTATTCCTAATAGCTCAAACTGTTAGCAATCTAAATGTCAATCATCAGATGAATAGAAAATAAATTGATATACCCATACAACAAAATACAGCTCAGCAATAAAAATAAATAAACTACTGATACATACAATAACATGGCTGAATCTTAACACATTCTGCTAAGTGAAAGAAGCCAGACAGAAAAGACTACAATTATGATGGTATTTATATGAAATTCTACAAGAGGAAAACACTAGTGAAATAAAACAGATCAGTCACTTTTAGGGGCCAAGAGTGAGGAAAGTGGTTATTGATTGCAAAGAGGCCTAAGGAGAGTCTTTTTGGTGATAGGAATATTCTATAACTTGATCATGGAGCTGTATATATTTATATACTTGAGGTACCATATATACTGTGGTGCTGGATATCCACATGTGATGTTGTATACTGTATACATTGGCCAACACTCATTGAACTGTGTACTTTAAATGGTTGAAATCTGCTGTATGTATATTGTACTTCAAGAAAGCTTCTCTGTCACACCACTTTTCATAGCCTAACTAAAGGGATCAAACCCAAGTCTGTTCAAGTCTCCAGATCCAGCTGCCAGTTTTTAGGAAACTTAGAGGAGAGAAAAAGACGCTGAGCTACACCATGAGTATACAATCAACACAATCCACACTCTGGGACACTCGGCAGGCCACACAGCCCAGGTTCTTTAACAGGTAAATTATAAGGAAAAGAAAATAGTAGAGAGGAAGCTTGTAGATTAAAAAAGACTTAGTGACAATTCAAGTTTTAGAAAATCGGGAAGGCTGAACTCTGGTGTCTTGGTTGATGAGACCGTAAGAAACATCAGGAAGTGATTATTATAAAAATCAGGAGAGTGATTACAGCTGGAGGGTATTATGGGCTGAATTGTGCCATCTTCCTCCCCCACCAAATGCATATGTTGAAGTCCTAACACCCTGTACCTCAGAATGTGACTGCATTTGGAAAAAGAGCCTTTAAAGAGGTAATTAAGGTTAAATAAGGTCTTTAAGGTCTTTAGGGTGGACCCTAATCCAATATGTCCTTATAAGAAGAGGAAATTCGGGCACAGACACCCACATTCACAGGGGAATGATCATGTGAGGGCACAGCAAGAAGGCAGCTGTCTGCAAGCCAGGAAGAGAGGCATTAGAGGGAACCAACTTTGCCAGCACCTTGGTCTTGGACTTCTAGCCTCCAGAACTGTGAGGGGACACATTTGTGTTGTTTAAGCCACTCATTCTGTGGCAGCCCTGGCAAACTAATCCAGAGGGAGACAAGGGCTTGTGGGTGGATGGAGCACAGATGGGGTCACTGACAAAGTTCAATTTCTTATTCTAAGTGGTGGTTACAAGGGTGTCTGCCTTATAATAATTCCTAATCTCTATATTTGTTTTGTGCAGTTTTCTGTGCCTGTCTTTTATTTCATAATAAAAAAGTTGAAAACAAAAATGGAAACAAAGATTAGTTGGAAACAAAGATTATCTAGGCAACAGGTGAGGCTGGTTTGGACTGGGGTGGTGGTAGAGAATTTGGTGAGAAGTGGGCCGATTCCTGATACATTTTCTAGAATAGGAGGATGCAGGAGAGATAGAGTCTAAAAGAACTGCCATGGAAGGTAGGAGGGTGAAGGTTTAGATGAACTGGTTGTGATCTGGAAATTGTTAAAACTGGGTGATGGGAACATGGGAGTTTATAACATTGTTCTATCTACTTTTATATATGCTTCAAATCTTTCATGCTACAAAATAAAACAAGGGAAAATGACAGTAAGAAACCAAAAAAAAGTTGCTTTACCATTATTTTCCATAAGTTGTGCCTATTTAGTATTTCAGTTGTCACTTTTTATCTTAGTCTGTTTTTTTCACATGCATTTCTGCTCTTGTTTTGTAGAGTTTCTTTGCATCCCACTGAAGATCCTCAATGAGTTTTTAAAATGTTCCTCTGATTCTCATAAATCATTTTCGAAGATATGCTATCCCTCTGAGCCTTTAGCATAATCTTTTATTTTCTTCTTCAGTATTATTTTTATAGGCCTATGTGCCCTACTTTTTTTTAGGTTTCATCTTCAAATGTGCGGACCCCTGTCCAGACTGTGTTTTCCAAAAGGACCAGGTATGAGGACAGTCATTGGTTCCATTCCCTATTCACCTGGATACTGAATCTCCTTCTCAGAGCTGCAGTTCAAGGGCATGTTTGTTCAAATGATTCGCAGGCCAATTCCTGGTGTCTGTTATTTGGGCTTTTTTTAGAGCAGCCAAACCTATATCCCAACTAACACACTTGAATAATTACATGCTTTTTTGTTCTTATTTTAGCATCTTAGGTCTTGTAATCTCTTATAATCTGCATAATCCTTCCCTGATATGTACTTGGAGACCCCAGATAAGGAAATCTCTTTTTTTTAACCCTGGTGGTGGCACACAATTCTGAAATTGAGCAATAGGATGGGGCATTGTCCATTTCATCACATGATTGCAGAGTTCTTAGGTTGCTACTGTGGGTAGCCCATAAAATGCATCTAGGATAGGTAGCTCAGGACACTATGTCCCCAGCATCCCCCATGCAGGCAAAATCATGCCCCTCACCAGACATTTTAAAACTTGCTTGTAGACATTCTATCTCTTAAGCCTGTGCTTTACCCAGGAGCCTGGAGCCATGAGGATTTCCCCAGTCTGTTAAAAATAGTTGCACTGGTCCTAAGATTTTGACAACAGTCTAATCAAAACTTCGGTCCTACCACGAGGTACTACTTCACATCTACTAGATTGGCTATAATAATAATAAAAAAATGTTGGTGAGCATGTGGAGAAGTGGGAACCTTTGTGCATTGCTGGTGGGGAAAGTAAAATGGTGTACCTGCTATGGGAACCAGTTTGGAGACTCCTCAAAAAGTTACATGGAGAATTACCATATGATTAGCAATTTTACTCCTAAGAATGTATACAAGAAAATTGAAAGCAGACACTCAAACAGATATTTGTACCCGCATGTCCATAGCAGCTTCATTCATAATAGCCAAAAGGTGGAAACAACCCAAGTGTCTATCAACAGATGAGTGGATAAACAAATGTGTGAACTGTATATGCACACAATGGAATACTAGTCAACCATGAAAAGGAATGAAATTTTAATATACGTTACCATACGGGTGGGCCACTATGCTTAGTGAAATAAGCCAGATACAGAAGGACGAATACTGCATGATTCCACTTATACAAGGTACCTAGAATAGACAAAATCATAGAGACAGAAAGTAGAATAGAGGTTACCAGGAGCTAGTGGGGAAGGTGATGATGGGCAGTTACTGTTTAGTGGATACAGAGTTTATATTGGAGATGATGAAAAAGTTTCGGGCGTAGATAGTGGCAAAGGTTATATAACATTATAAGTGTATGAAATACCAGTGAATTGTATGCTTAAAATTGGTCAGTGATAAAAAATTATTAGGTATATTTTACCACAACAAAAGATATATCTCTTTAAAACAAAGACAAACCTCAGTCCCTCACCCAGAAAATTTTATGATGCCAATGACTGCCACAAACTCCTTCATTATTGCCCCCAGAAACAGGGCACACAGATACACTTTGTGCAGTGCATGACCTATATAACCTTACACGATATCCCTGATCTCCTTCCCATATAAAAGTAGTGAAAACCATGGCTTCATCCAATCTGATTTTTTTTAGGGGGGGAGGGGGGAGGGGGAGGGATACATTTCTTGGTAAGACGGCACAGTCTTTCCTAAACTCAAGTAAAATATATACAAAGAGGCAGGAAAAGTTGAAATCTTACAACCCCCAAAATCAGAATTGGAATTTAATCTATTGTAAGAATCTACACAAAAATCCTCATCTACAAGGCCAAGGGAACTGGACTGAAAAACACAATAGCAGACCACACCTTGAAGCAGAGAAAGATCCACTGTGGAACAGGGTCTGCATCTCGTACAACCACAGGGGGCACATTCACGTCATAGTCTACAAGACCAGGCCACTGAGCCATGTGGCTAAATGTAGCAGCCACGTTGTGGAAGACACATACGAACGATCCCTACCTCCCCCTTAGCTCCCGGTTACGCTCAATTCAGAAACACAAATCCTATCCTCACCAGAAATGCCAGAGCCATCTCCCTTTTACTTGGATGCTGGTTTTTGAGACCGCCAGACAATCGTTTTCTTCCCCAACCCATACAGCTCCTCCCTCTTCAGATACTGCAGTTCTCTAAAAGCAAATGAGCAGAAAGCAGGAGCTTGGAGGAGGGAAGGGAGGAAATAGGCTGTGACAATTGTATCTTTGGACCTGTAAGTTAAATGAAAAGTTAAAGCAAAATTCTATGTGGGGAGAAGAAAAAAGTGACCCGAAGCATACTAGGGATTATAATTTTTGACCTACTGCATCTCTTCAATGTCTCAGGAGAGTTAAGTAGTGAGAGTGAGACAAAAATCCCATTTCAGCCTTGCAGAACCTCAAGAGATGAGAGTAGAGGTGATATTAAAAATATTTAACAACTTGGGGGGGCTTTCCTGGTGGCGCAGTGGTTGAGAGTCCGCCT
>NW_020173388.1:5279584-5382347 GCF_003031525.2 Neophocaena asiaeorientalis asiaeorientalis | reverse complement strand
AAAAAAAAAAAAAAAAAAAATATATATATATATATATATATATATAATTATTTATTTAACAACTGGTATGGCAAGGGCATGAATCATGCAGAAGGTATGCTAGCCATTACACAATATAACTTTGCCAGTGATACTACAGTATAGTTTGGGCGAGAGCTTCTTAGGCACTCAGAACTGGTGTAGGAACTCTCTTCTGGTTGGCATTCACAGCGCCCTGATTGATGGGAACTTGATGCAAGTTACCTGAGTACCTATATTTCAGTCCTTGTTCTAGCCTACTCTTTAGCCTATGTCTTGCCCCAGTGATTCCTTTCCTTGGTGTGACAGAGATGGCTTGTTATCACACAATCCATTCTTCCTTTCCTCTGTGGTTTAGAAGTAATAGAAGTTGGGAATCTAGTCATCCAGCTAAGGACTACATTTCCCAGCCTTCTTTGCAGCTATGTGTGGCCATGTGACTAGATCACCACCAATGGGATGTGAGCCAAAGTCATGCCCTTAAAAAAAGGAGTGGACTGTGCCCCCCTCTCATCTCATTCTACCATCTCAGTGCCTGGAGTGTGGACCTGGCTTGAAAGCCGAGATAGTCATCTTACCCAGAGGAAGGAATCCAGGGAAGGAAATGCAGAACAATTCTAGAAAGAACTTTGTTCTCTGAAGATTGTGGAGCTACTCTATCCTTCCCCAGTGGTTTCTTCTCTCGCCCCATATACCACCATTACACCATCAACTGTTCAACTCTCCTGAAGTGCAGCAAGGGAACTTCAACATATAAACTCTATACCAATCAGGTAGACACACACGACACTCTATTTGGCAAAGATGAACCTTCACGTGCATATGGATCACCTGAAGATCTTGTTAAAATACATAGTCTATTTCAGTAGATCTGAGCTGGAGCCTGAAATTCAGCATTTCTAACAAGCTGTGATGCTGCCATTGCTGGTCCAACCACACTTTGAGAAGTGAGGGTCTAAAGCACTGATCCTGGTTACTGAGTGGTTCCTGCCCTCGCTCTACTTTGTCTCCACGGTTGTCCAGGTCTTTGAACCAGGGTGCCTCTACCCTTCCATTACCCCTCCTGCCCAAGGCCTGTCAAACAAAACGATCCTTTCTGATGTGGCACCTGGTCTTATACTGGCTTTAAGGCCAGGCTCTCCTGCAGAGTGAAGGGCATGTCCAGATGTGTGGCCCCAGACAGTAGGTAGTCCTAGAGCAGGCAGGTAGCATCAGAGGAGTTACTCTCAGGTTAGAGTCGTTATTCAAATGCCCCTTTCTCCATGAGGTCTTCCCTTTCCTGGACATTTTCTCTAAATCTACAACCCCACCCGGCATTCCTCGTGTTATTCCACCCCTCCCCCACCCTTAAAGACCTTATTACCATCTAACATACTACGTATTTTATGTGTTTATTTTATTTATTTTCTGTCTCCTCCCACTGGAATGTAAGCTACCACCTGTATTTCTTTAGAGGATGAATGACAGACAGGTGATGCTCAGTAAACAGAGAAATGGGGCTCAACAGAGGTGGCTGCAGGGAGGATGGATGGGAGATGGAACTGCTGTCTTTGTGGAGTACCAGGCAGGGTGCCAAGGCAGGTGGGTCCTCGGACACCTCAGATAACACAGTGATCTTGTATATAAGACCAGATCTCAAAAAATCCAGCTCCTATCCCCCTGCCACTGTTAATCCTTCTTTGTGGAATCTCACTTGTGATAGCCATCATCCATCCACCTTGCAACGCTGGAGGGTGAATATTACTGCTCCCGTTTGACAGATGAGGATAGAGGCTTAGAGAATGTAAATATTTATTCAAGAAACAGAGATGGGATCTAAATCCAATTCTATTTAATTTCAAAGACATGAAGGTTTCGATGTGGGAGTTCTAGAGTAAAGCTGGGTCTGCCAGTGAAGGTCAAATGGCTCCAGCTTTCAGGGGAAAAAAAGGATGAAGAGGCTGCGAGCAGGCAGGCAGTGCGTGTATCTTCCTGGGTTCTCTACCCCAGGGATCCTATTTTCATCTCTCTTCTGACTACTGGACTTGGGCCCCTCTTCCCACCAACTCCTTCCTTATGTGAAACAGATTATTCTAATGATGCCACCAACCTAACCACCTTCAACTCTTCACAATTCTGTCTCCCAGAAATGCCAGACCACCGGGCCCACAGTCCCCTCTCCTTCCACAGCCTTGCCCGGGAGGGACAGCAATGAAGCAGGGGCCAAGAAAGCACACACACCACCATCCCTCAAACTCACTGCCCAATACATTAGGGGACACCCCTTAGTCCATAATCACTCCAGATGTCAGCAGACATGCGACACAGCCAAAAGCATGGCCAGTGCTCTTCTGAGGAACATAATTTTGTCACTTTTCACTTCCATTCAATTGCACGAGCATTTGCTGAGTGCCTGCCAGCGAGCCTGTTCAGGAGTCCCACCTCCGGGGTGTGTGTGGGGGGTGATGGGAGGAGGGCATCCTTAAAGCTGAGGGAAGGATTTCTAGCTTCTGCTTTGCTCCCTGCCCCCAGGTGGTTATTAAAGCTGGCACATGTCCTCAAACAGAACCCGCACCCATGACCTGGCCCTTCTGACCAGCGAGATCTGCCTCCATTATTAAAGCTTCCCTGCAATGACAGTGATGGGGACAGCCCCGGATAACTTCAGCCTCCCTCTTCCTGTGAGTGACACAAAATCTTGCCCCGTATTTAGAAAGTGTCCTTCTCCGGCAAACTTCAGTAGCCTGTGAGACATAATCTCATTCATTCTCCCAACAGCCTGGTGAGGCTGAGAGGGAGCGGGTATCCTTTGTCAACCCTGCTTGCCTTGTTTCTAGAGGAGAGAACTGAGACTCAGAAGAATTAAGCTCCATCTGAGTCTGCGAGAGAGCCAGTAATAAAACCCAAGTTTCCTGACCCCTGCCCACCAGCTGCCCATTCATCCCTTCCTGATAGCCTGAGCACAAGGGGGTTTTTTTCTATTTCTACCCATGAGGACTTAACAAAAAGGTTAGTTTTGTGAATCTGTGCTTCTTTGCAGAATAGAACAGGTGAGCCAGCCTAAATAAAAGACAGAAGAGAATTCAGGATTTAAAATAAATGAGAAGCAAGGAGAAGACAGGGTGGGCAGGTGGATGAGTGCAGTGGGATGGGCTTCAAAGCTTCGAATTGCTGAGATCTCTGTGGATCTCAGGTAACACCTGAGAGCAGAGGTGTGTGCTCTACGGTGGGCGTGAAACACAATGAATGGTGGTCCATGACTCACACGCAAAGATTAATGCCTCATTTATGTTTCAGGCTTCATCGGTTTTTGAAATATTCAAAACAAAGGCAGATGGCTGTGGTTTATGGTTCTGCCTTCTCAGATATGGCTGCTCAGACGCCCAGGTTGTTGATAAATAAGGAACAGGGCATGGCTCTGAATAGAATGATAACAGCCAACACTTATCCATCGCTTACTCTGAGGCAGATATAACTATTTATGTGATTTATATTCAAGCCTCCCAACAGTCCTATGAGGTCATATTATTATCCCCAATTTACTTTTGAGAAGATTGAGGCTTAAGGAATATGGCTAATGGGCCCAATATGCTTTGCCCTCTAACATTCCCAGAGCTGTTGAAATGGTTCTGCAAGGAAAGACTGACTAATTCATACAGCAAGGAGTTCCATGATGGACACTGGAATTTTTTATTCCCAATAATGCAAGTGAAATGGCGGGATGAAAAGTCAATACAGTCACGGATGTGGAAAACAAACTTATGGTTACCAAGAGATAAGGGGGAGGGATAAACTGGGAGATTGGGACTGACATGTACATACCACTATATATAAAATAGGTAACTAATAATGACCTGCTGGGAACAGGGAACTCTACTCAATACTCTGTAATGACCTACATGGGCAAAGAATCTAAAAAAACAAAAATAAAGTGGATATATGTATATGTGTAACTGATTCACTTTAAAAAAGAAAAAAAGAGGGGGAGGTATCTTTGATTACAAAGAATTCAATTACAAAGACCTTCTTGAAGATATTCTATTCTAGAGATCTTTTAAAAATCTTTTAACTTAGAAAGTAAATGGAAAAATATGGATAGACGAGATCCTGAAGGAATGCTAATGGCTAATGAGAATATGAAACATTGTTAAACCTCCAGTAATCAGGGAACCACAAATTAAAACAATAGCAGAATACCATTTTTCTCTGTAAAATTAGGAAAAAGAAAAGACAATGTCCATTGATTGGGGAGATGCTGTTGATGTATATGTAAATTGGTTAAGACCACGGAAGACAGTTTGATGTTTTTCTCAAAATTAAAGGTGAATACCATTTGGCTATCTGCTATGGGCTGATGTTTCTGTCTCCAAAATTGATATGTTGAAACTTCACCCCCAAGGTGATAATATTAGGCGATGGGACCTTTAGGAGGTCATAAGGGCAGAATCCTCATGAATGGGATTAGTACCCTTTTAATAAGAGACCCCAGAGAGCTAGATAGCCCCTTCCACCACGTGAGGTTATTACAAAAAGATTTTTATGAGGCAGTGAGTCCTTACCAGAGACCAGATCTGCTGGTACCATGATCTTGGACTTTCAGCCTCCAGAACTATGAGAAATAAATGTTTGTTGTTATCAACCACTCAGTTTATGGTATTTTTGTTATAGCATACCCAAACAGACTAAGACACCAGCAGTTTCTCTTCTGGGCACCTATTCTATAGAAATACCCACCTCGTACTCAGAGATGGATAGAAAGGATGTTCATTGCAGCATTTTATTTAATAGTGAAAAATTAGGGGCAACCTAAATGCCCAGTAGGGGAGTACGTTAGTCAGACTACATTAGCGTATGCTGTGGTTAAAAAGAAAAATCAGTGGGTTAATGTAGCCAAGGGTAAGTTCTTACTCATTGCAAGGTTTGCTCTGCATCCAGGCAGTGCCTGGGGCCACTTCCCTTCATGCTGAGATGCAGCAGTCCAGGCTGCCTTGCTCTTGTGACTCCACCATCGCAACAGGAGGCCTTCTCCATTGTCACAGGGGATGGAGTGCCGAAGGGTGTACAACTGCAATTAAATACTTCAGCTCAGCAGTGACACAGGGCACTTCCACTCTCCACCAGAGTTCGTCATGTGGCTCCAGGTAACTATAACGAGGAACAAGTATAATCCATTCACACATTCAGAGGAGAAAAACACTGGATGGGGTGAGCACTAAAAGTCTCCGCACCAGGGAGTGGCTAAATGGGATATCCATGCTGGGGACTATTATGCAGCCGTTAAAAAGCATTAAGTGGATCTAGATTTAGCAATAAGGGAAGATCTTCAAGCTTCAAGACTTTAAAAAGCAAACGCCTTAAACAATTTGGTCTCATTTATGTTAAAAAAAAAAGAAGAATGTTTGTATACATTTACATGTGTGCAAATGCATAGCAAAAAATCTATCTAGAAAGATACATCAAAGTAGTGACGAGTTCTGAGGAAAAGAGCTGGATTGGAGAAAGGACCCAGATGGAAAGTGTCTTTCAACTTTCACTGTATATTTTTCTACACTGTTCATCTCTTTTACAGTGAGATTGTATTCGAATGTTTATTATAGATTTAAATTGTTTTTATACTCTAAAAAGGGTAAACATATCTGAGAACCTCTTCTCTCTAGGAGCTCTGGAAAAAGCTTCCAGAAAATGTTTTTCCCAAAATGCAAATATATCAGTTTGAGCCAATTAGTTACCTGTAGGTTGCTGCCATAGCCAGAGGCCCTTAGGCATAAAGGGTACTTTGAAAAATCATTGTCTTAGGTCTATTCCCTGGAAACAGATTCTGACACTGAGATTTCTTGGCAATTGTTTGATAGGGACTGTGCTCAGTCCCGTGAGGGATGACAGAAGCAAGATTGTACAGTTGCGTGTGGTTCTGTCACGCAGTCACAATGCTGGCCTTAATCAATCGTACTGGTGACTCAGGCCCTTCAGAATTATTCTGAATTAAGGCCAAGTGTTCCCTCTCCACTTACCAGACATCCACCGGCCCCTCCCCATTGGGGCTGCCCAGGGTGGCAGCGTGACAGTGGCGAAGGGCATCCCAGGGAGGTATTGAGCTGAGATCTCTCAGCCACCAACACTTCCAGCAACTGGGGAAATGAGGGGCCCCTCACAAGGATCCCACTAGCAACACACACCTAACTTTACCTAGAACCATGGTTTAACTAATAGCATAACAAGAGCTTGACCTGGGGGACAGGAATCTGGGTCTTACCTAGAATAGTACCTAGCATTAGTAGACACTCAGTGAATATATTGAATGAATGAACAGTGTCAGCCTTGGCCCAGGTTTTTAGAATCCTAAGGGGCCTATAAAGTGGTTCAGGGTCCAGGATCCCCTAAGGCTGAATCTCCATGCAATGCAGAAACAAATCAGGTTGATTCTGGGCCTCAGACTCTCTGGACTTCACCCCGTTGGTTCCCATTAATTGCAAAGGGATAGAAGGGGTACCTGGAGGCTTCGGGGAGGCTGATAACCCAGACTGTGGATCATCCACGCTGTGAGTTTCTCCTCCTTCTCTTACCTTCCATCTGCCCCACCTGATCCCTTCTCTGCACTTTCTTCTAAGGGCATCCAGATGGAGAGGGAGGAAAGAAAGCTCTAGACAGATGATTTGCTGCTAGAGGGAGGCCCTGGAGAAAATATTACAGTCATAGAGGGGAGAGCTGGGGTGCCTAAAAGCACCTTGAAATACGTTCTGTAATTGTTTCATAAGACCCCAACTGATTATTGGTTAGAATGGGTTGAAGCCCTTGGAATGTTCTAGAACGGTGCTTCTCAAATTTCAACGTGCATACAAATAATCTCACTGTCTTGTTAAGATGCAGGTTCTGATTCAGAAGGTCTGGAGTAAGGCCCAAGATTCTGTGTGATGATGCCCGTGTTACTGGTCCACGGCCCATACCTGGAGTAGCTGAGGCTTTAGAGAAAGAGATTATAGATTTGTCACTGATTTAGAGTCAACATTATACATCACCACGTGGCACTCCGAGCCTGCTGGGCACTGTGCTAAGTGCTTTGAACACTCTTCCTCACTCAGTTTTCAAAGAGCCCTCTAAATGGCTATTATTGAAGATAATTCCCATTTTACAGCAGGGAGAACTGAGGCTCAGAGTGATTAAACAACCAGCTAGCATGTGGGGAAGCCAGCCTTCCAACCCAGGTCCGTCAGAGCCCGGGTCCCGAGTTCCTAGCCACTCCATAGAAGAGCATAGCTTTGAGGCACCTTTTTCTGTGGTTATGTTTTCTGTAAGTCCTCGGCCGTGGCCCTGGCTTGCTGAGAAGGGAAAGGCACATGAGTCCTCTAACAGAAGCATCAAGACTTTGCGTCTCATCCAGAGTGGGAGATGATGCAGACTTACCCAGCGGCTAATCTCCGCAGATCTGCCGCTGGTGCTTAGCTGCTCCGCCTGGTACCTCGAGCACCGAGCAGCATCCTGGAGCGGAAGGCACGGACCATGCGGAACCACCCCGCCGCTCCTGGGCGCCAAGCCGAGTCAGCATTTTTTTTTAGGCGAACCCCCCCCGCCGCTCCTGGCCGCCAAGCCGAGTCAGCAGCGGGGGCGCAGCGCCAGAACCTGGGGGCGCCACCTCCGCAGCTTCCCGGCTCAGCTGCGCTCTCAGTTCACACGCAGCCGCTGCGCCCGCCTTCCCCGAGCTCAGCTGAAATATTGCTTAGCTCAGCGTGGAAGTGCAACCTAAATTCACCCCTTGGGCCAGGAGACACTTCCTCGCCAGGTGCTCTTCCCCAACCAGAGCATGGGTAATGGGAGGTGACAGGCTGTGCGCGGGAACCTGGGGCGGGAGGTTGAGCCGCTGCCAGCTGAGCGCGCTTCTCCCAGAAAGGCCCGGACAGTGAAGACGTGGAACTGCGCTCCTGCACTTCTGGACGATGACAGTCGCGGGACAGGGCCACGGCTGCACGGGGCAGGGGGCGGGGAGGGGGAGCAAGGCATGGATTTCACTTATTTTCAAGCCCAAGTGCTCCACTTTTTTTAGATTTGGGGGGTTCCTGTCGCTGTGGGTAGCTCCTATTCCTTGGGGGTCCCAGCCTCATTATGAGCCCACTGTGGCAAATCTTGATAAAGCTATGGGAATTTTCCTGGGATTCAACACAAATTGAGGTGTCCAAAAATACATAATTTCTAGGTGAAGTGTTTTCCCATTTAGCCCCCAGTCCACGTGGCACCTTTGTGAGAATTAGAAGTACCTCTCCTGGAGCAACGCAACACATGGGAGCAAGACAGGCACGTGGAAGAGGACACAGCCAGACACAGGAGTTCTGGCTCGGTGAGCAGAGCATGGCCTGGCTTTCAGCATCCATTTGCCCCATTCAGTTGGTGCCCCTTGTTCAGTGAACGACACATATGACCATACCAGATGACCAATCTTCCTTTCCTCCTTCCTTCTTTCTTTCATCTATTGTTTATTGAATACATCTTCTGTGTTCTCTGCTTGCTGGCTTTTCCCTCCACCCTCCCCACTGTGTAGCTAATGCAAATCTAAAGATAAATAAGATACGGTCCCTGACTTCAGGAGGCTTGCAGTCTAGTAGGGGAGGCAGCCATGTAAACAGATAAATCACTAGGATTTTGATATTTAGGACTGAATAATTTATATGCGGCTACAGTAAGGGACTCAGGGACTTCCCTGGTGGCACAGTGGTTAAGACTCCACACTCCCAATGCAGGGGGCTGGGGTTCGATCCCTGGTCAGGGAACTAGATCCTGCATGCATGCCACAACTAAGAGTTCGCATGCCACAACTAAGGAGCCTGCGAGCCACAGCTAAGGAGCCCATGTGCTGCAACTAAGACCTGGAGCAACCAAATAAATATTTTTAAAAATAATAATAAAGTCAGGGAATCAGGCTGACTCATACCAGGACTAAAAGCCTAGGAACTTATTTCCTCAAGACCAATGCATAGTGGTGGGAGGTCTTGGAAGTACAACTTGAAAACATTTGGTGTCTAGAATCCTGACTTCTCTCTAAGAGACGTGGACAGTGTTAACAGAGAGGAAGCCTTTGCTCTGTGAACACCTTGATGGGTCTGCAACAGCATGACTGGGAGAAGGCTGAATTGCTCTGCCATTTGGGAGAGGGGGATTTTAAACAGGTTGAGGACACTGGGAAATAGGGGAGGAGAAAGAATGACAGAACTCTCCATGGAAGAGAGGCCAACAGAAAAAATTCATGAAGGATAAATTTTCAAGTTATATCTGCTGTGGCGGATGCAATTAAAATCTTTACTATATAACCCTCCCCTTCAAAAATAAATACCACATCATTACAGTCCACTCATAATATGGAACTGCCTGGGGTAAGAGGAGGAGAACAAGGAGGACTCTGGATCCTTTTAAGTTGTCATGAGTCAAAACCATAGTTGCTAGAGGCAAAGAAGACCATGAGAATATTAATCTATGAGCATTCACACAATTACTGGGAAATTTCTCAGAAATCAATTACTTCGATTTCTCAGGCCACTAATTGGGGATTCAAGGCAATTTCAGGCAGCTCTTGAGGAGCAACTGATATCTATCTAGGTTGTCAACACAGGGTCATGTTCAAATGTGTCCAGCCAGGAGGGTAAAGGGGTGAAGCGGACTGGGTGTGAGGCAGCAGGGAGTGGTGGAGACTGTGGTAAGAGGGCAGGTTCCACTGGAAGCAGACAACGGCCACCCAGCTCCAGCCAAGCATTGCCTTGCAAGAAAGCAACGCCAGTGCTGTCAGATAGTCCACATTTTAAGAGAAAGCCAGAAATGTAGGTGCTTGAGAAAAACCACAACTAAAAAAAAGTTAACTAATTCAGAAAATATTTTTACACTTCAGGGGTCAAATAAATAATGTCTTAAGCTGTATATGGTTTCTAATTTAGAAGACAGAGAAATACAGAGGCAAGATCAATTTTGGGGGCCAGTAATTAAATGAATGGTGTTAGTCAGTGAGCCATGATAGAAGGAGCTCTGGCCCAGAAATCCTAAATTCAGGGTTCCAGGCTCTGCTCTGCTACTAATTGTCTGTGTGGCCTCAACAAAATAATTTACAAACTCCAAGCCTTAGTTTCTTTATCCGTGAAATGAAGGCATTACATCTGATGCTCTTTTAGAGTTGGAATTCCCATTATGGAGGGGGCAGAATGAAAAATAAGCCCTGGGTGTGTTTCCAAAAGTATTGAATTCATCGACATTATTGTGTGTCTGCACGGGTGCATTGCATTGATCACGGGATTCTTGCTTACTCTGAAAAAGTAAGCGTAAACTCCAAAAGCACCTTAATTATTTTGCCTGCCTGAGAACAATGCTTTCTAAGAAGTGGGAGAAAAGCCTCCACTGTGGGGGGTGGTGTTACCGACACTACCAGCAGGTGAGTTCCAGGGTCTGTCGGAGACGATAAGAGTGCTGGCGTATTTCCTATTCAGACTGACATGGCTCAGAGGTAGAAACCTAACTGATGTTTGTTCAATAATAGCAAGATATGTCACAGCATCTTTTGTCAGCTTAGAGTAAAACCCTGGGGAAAATATGTTGCAGACAGGTGCAGATGTTTGGAGATGAGAAGATGTTTCCCTGAAAACGCCTGAGGTGTGGTCTGCTGCTCTGCCCGTTGGCAAACCTCCTTTTCCGGCACTAGGACCCTCCACTGGATTCCCCCATCCCCGAGGCCGCTTGGGACAAGCAGAGTCGCAGCTAGTCCTTCGAGTTTTATCTGGAACCTCAGGGATTTGGGGGTGGGAAGGAGGTTGAGAAGCAGCAGCAGAGAACGGGTGGGTAAGAGAAGATTCAGAATCCTGAGATTTGAGTAATTTTAGGAGGCAGTGCTGTTTATGGAACATTTCATTCTTGATAGTTACTGTCACATTCTAGTCATTAGGTTGCATTTACTCGTGGGTTGTAGAAATTACTTCCCATGGGAAACAAAAGCAATTCATTTTTTTCAAAGGGTGCTTTGTTTTCTAGGAGAAGAAATGAAAACATACGATGGTGCAGCCAACTATAGCCTACATGGCCTGCTAGGTCAGTCCTGGTTCAAGTTCATTACTCAGCATGACCAGATAAATAAGTAAGCAAGAAATAATAATGATGATAATAATAATAGGTGCATTGCACCTATTATGAAGGTGCACTTATTGAGCACCTTCTGTTTGCCAAGCTCTGAGCTGAGCATTTACATATGTAATTCAATTAATCCCTAAAGATACCCTGGGCACTCTCATTAGCCCCATTTTACAGATGAGGAAACTGAGGCTCAAAGAAGCTAAATACGTTGGCTCAGATGAACACAACTGGGGACTCAAACCTGATCCGTCTGACTCTGAAGGCCATTCTTGTAACTACCTACCCTGAATACACTACATTTGTCATTCCGGAAATAAAAACTCTCCCAGCAAATACTATAGGAATAAGGAGTGAATGAAACAAGCAGGAGGGCACAAAACAGACAGTGGCATCTCTGAAACTGGAGTCACCCACGTGAATCACAGCTTTAATGTATTACATCCATTAGGTGGCACCTGCTTCCCTTCTGTGCTCCAGGTGTGGGCATCCAGCGCTTCACATATCTGCAAAGTGAAATGAGATGGCACTGCTGTAGGGGGAAATGTGAGCTGCAGTTCCTGCTCCCTGCCTCCTCGGCCAGGCCAGCCGAATCCCATCCTTGCCTTGTTGGCATTTATATAAGGCCTCTAGCTGTAGCACCAATAGACTGTCCCCCACTGCCCTGGGTATTCTCATTTTGATTAGTTACAGTGAAGCCATAATAACTGGCTTCATTCTTTCCCCTTCACACCTGATAGAACGCCAGGAGCTCCCTGGGCCCTTCCTGCCCTATGGTCTAGCATCAAGCCAAGATCAATCCCACCTGAGCAATAATGACGAATTAAATCCTTTTGTCCTTCATATCCCATTTTTCAGCTTGCAAAGAGTTTTCAAACACATTTCGCAGTGACATCATTAGCCAATGGGAGATGAGTGAAAAGTCTAACGTGTCCCCGCCCGCAGCACACCAATAGCTTCTCTCATTTCTCAGGAGACCAGGGCATGTGGAAAGGTTTGGGTTTGGGGCTCTGATGCTAGGAGCGAGGAGAGAGTGCCCAACCCCCGGCTCCTTTGATGTTAGGAAAGAGTTTATCAAAGAATAGAAGGCCAAGGGCTTAGTGCCACTGGTGACGTGGCATCTTCAGTTGGGTGTCTCCACCGAGGTGTCCCCTACCTTCAAGGTGGCTGAGGATTTAAGTTTATTCTTTGGAGAAGCCAGCAGCCTGCGTCAGAGGGCACAGAGCAGGGGCCTCCTGGCCCTCTCGGTCCTGCCTGTCCCCTTCCAATGCTGGACCCCTCTCCGTTTGCCAGTAGCTCTAGGGGACATGTTTTTCATTGGCCAACAGTGTCTCCCCACGCTCAGCACATGGGACCCTTCCAGCCCCCGGATTCCAAGCCAGTTCCTAAATCGGACACTGTTTCATAGTTAAGTAAAAGAAGAGAAACTTTCTAATTTAAAACCATACAGAGTGTGACATATTGTTTAGCCAAGCACATTAGTGAGCTCCAAGCTTTGGAGTCGGCAAGAGAAGCCAGACTTAAGTTTGGAGATAGGGGCTGGAGGAGATGAATTGTTCCGCAAGACGATTCCCAGAAAATCTTTCCATGCTACTGAAAGCCAAGAAGAGTGAGGGGCTTGAGGCATGAATTACAGTGGGAAACAGATGCTGAGTTGGCAGAAATGGCCAAGGTGGTTCGCAGAAACGAAAGTCCAATACTTAACTTTTAGTTTTCAGGGCTGTGCTGTGAAGTCCTTCTGACCCCCAGAGTCAGCAGGGTCTGAGTTATTCACATATGAGGGAAGTGAGTTGTTCTGTGCAAAAAGTAAGGAAAAAGAGGCGTTTCACGACTGGAAGCAGAGGAGAACCAAGGAGTGAGGTGTAAGGAGGACAGAGTTTGAATGCAACCAAGTTTCTTTCCATGAGAAAATAATCCACAAGGAACTGCAGAACCCTTCTGGGCATGGGATGGGGGAGCATGAGATAGCAGAGTAATGGTGATACCTGGGGGACATTCACCAATCCTGTACAGAAGCCAGGGCAAGTGGCAAGTAGTATAGCCCCACTGTTTTTTTTTTTTTTTGGCTGTGTTGGGTCTCCGTTGCTGCGCGCGGGCTTTCTCTAGTCACGGGGAACGGGGGCCACTCCTCGTTGCGGTGGCTTCTCTTGTTGCGGAACACGGGCCCTAGAGCTCGCGGGCTTCAGTAGTTGTGGTGTGCAAGCTCAGTAGTTGTGGCGCATGGGCTTAGTTGCTCCACGACGTGTGGGATCTTCCCGGACCGTGTCCCCTGCATTGGCAGGCGGACTCTTAACCACTGCACCACCAGGGAAGTCCCAGTATATCCCCATTTGACAGATGAGAAAACCAAGATCCAGATAAGTTACAATATCTGCCCAATGTCACACACCTAGCAAGTGGGGAAGTCCAGATTACGATGCTCCATGTGCTATTTCTAGTTGAAAAATTCCTCACCGTTGTTTGCCAACTAAAAGGCAACCAGAGAAAAATAATCAAAAGTAAATGAGCACCTTCTATATACTTTGTTATAACTCATTACATCATCAGCCTTCTCCTCACTGTGTTATTCTGCTCTAAACGTTACCATCAGTGACACTTAGAGCAGAAGGAAGGGAAGGGTCATGTTCAATGCAAGAGCTGTCGCTGGGGCAGACCAGCTAGGTCGAACATCACAGCAGCGAACACTGAGGTGTGGGCAAGGGATGGGAGTCTTAGCGAAGCCAGTGGAGAATGTGCCCCAACCATGCCCAAGTTGAGCTCCACGGGACAGGGAGTCCTTACAGACCCTGTGCTGTGCGTGTCCGGGAGATGGGGGCAGAGATGCCCACCCCTCTGCATTTTCTTCCTCTGCAGAAATCCTACCAAGGTTCTTCCACTTTGGCACAGTGTCCCATCTGACAACCTGCCCAGGGAATGAAACCTTCTTTCTGCCTTGTGACCTTCTCCTCCATGGACTGTTTCCTTCACTCTGAAGACGCGTGATTTGGGCAGTTTGCATAACCTTTCACACACCCCACTGCCTTCACCCCATCCCCGCCCTGGCTGAGCTCTTTGTGGGCACTTACTGGGTAATTGTTGGTTGGTTCCTTGATGTTTTTGCCACGAAACTTGTGATTCTCACATGATTCTGAATAAGAAACAGGCTGAACACGCGTCATCTATTATTTGCAAGTGGCCTCGTGCATTTCTTCCAGTGCATGCTCTAGTAAGTAATCCTGGTGCTTTCTCCTGATGGCTGCTGTCCCTGGAACTGTCCCTGATGGCTGCTGGCCCTGAGGCTGTCACCTAACGACTTCATTCCCAGAGGCTGTCCCTGATTGCCTCTGTCCCTAGGGCCACTTCCAGAACTCTGCCCAGTGCTGAGAAAGAGAAGAGCAGTGAAGCCATAGAATTCTAGGATAGAGAAGCAAAGGTCCTCTGCTGGCGTAGGACTCAGTGGTCAGCTGATCATACCTCTCTGTTTGTCTGGGATGCTCCCACTTAATTCTGTTGTAATTATTAATCTTTTCCAATCTCAAAATGTCCTGGTGTGGGTGATAAATTATATATGATCACCCAACTTCAGTGATCATCTAAAGTGATTTTTAAGCTTTCACTTAGCCTGGAGGACCTTTTCTTCAGTTACTCCCGATGCCAATGTGTAAAACAGAAAAAAAGGGAAACCGTTCTGGCTGAAGGGAGTGGGTGAAGGGAGGCTGAACCACCCCCATCTACCCAACACACACCACCCCTCCTCCATCACTGTCCCACCCACCTGCTGTGGCAGCCCTCCCCTCAGCCAATGGGAGTCTTGAAGCTCAATGCATCACCTGTGAAACCCACTACTCTAATTTTAAGATGAGGGAACTGAGGCCAATGGAGAGGTAACGGGATTACGTAAGGCCAAACCACTTGGTAATGGAAGAGCCCAAGCTAGAAATTCATAGTGGTATCTCCACCATGCCAAGTCTCCTTCCAGTTTGTCAAATGGTCTTAAAACTAAGTGGCTATATTCCCAATTTTGTGCTAGCTTTTCATGGTAAATTTTTTCATGATATGTATATATATTTACTGTATCATTTCTATACATATATTTATATATGTATGTCAAGGATGTATCTCCTATAACATTTATGTGAAATTTCCATCATGGGGAAAGTGGTAAGGAGTTAAAAATCACCTAATTGACACTTGAGAAGGCCACAGGGCACAAGGGAATTGCTCTGTGCTAAGTTGACTCAGGGTGAATTGTGTATGTATTATTAAAGTAAACAGTGCTTGGGGACAAATGCCTTTTCTAGAGACTGTATCCTTGCAACCATTTGGATGGGCTTCATTAATCCCAAGAAGCAGACCTCAAAAAGTCAAACAGGAAGCGGGACTCCTGCTGTTGTATAAAATAAACACTCCGTCCCTCCCCCCAGCGCAGAGCTCTCCTTTTGTCTGAGGGCTTCATTCAGAACAACAGTTGGCAAATCTAAACGGAAACAGTGCCCTATCTTGGAAGCACAGCTTCTCCAAGCCCCTCGTTGTTTAAAGAGCTGCCCGCCTTCCCCTCTCTCTTCTGCTCCCACCTGCCAGCAGGTAGTTTCCACTTGAGCCCTGTACAGGAAAAGCCCTGTACTGCATACAAATCAGAAAGCGATGTGACCATTTTATGGCCTACAGAAGGCCCGCGGGAGGCCAACTCACATGGCAGGCATCCTGCATGTGGCAGCTTCTGCGGGGAGGGCAGGTTGTGTTCTTTTATTTTAACCTTGCTTTAGTTTGACCCAGGCACTGCCTGTTTCTCAGGGGAACAAGAGCCTCTAACTCTGGCCCACATGGACGAATTTGTCCACAGGCAGAAAGCAATCATTTCCCTCTCCTTGGGCAGAAGAGAAACAGCCTGACAAGGTGGGGCTGAGTGCGGGCTTGCCTCGCCCTTCTCACCACTTGACTCAGAGTATTTGCATAGCTGGGATTCTGAGGAAACACTAAAGTCCGTCAGAGCACAGGCTCTGGGTAATCTAGGCAAAGTATGTTTCCCTGTTCTGAGGCAGAGAGCACCAACGGGCTGACATTAGAAACAACATAGTAGGGGCTTCCCTGGTGGCGCAGTGGTTGAGAGTCCGCCTGCCAATGCAGGGGATACGGGTTCATGCCCTGGTCCGGGAGGATCCCACATGCCGCAGAGCGGCTAGGCCTGTGAGCCGTGGCCGCTGCGCCTGCGTGTCCAAAAAAAAAAAAAAAAAAAGGAACAACATAGTAGACATAAAATCTGATATTTCTTAAAACCTTACTCTGGGCTTGTTTCTCTGATTCAAGCCTCACAAAACCCCTTTTGGGTGGTAACTGTGATGATCCCGTTTCAGAGAGGCAGAAACAGGATTTGATAAAGATGAAAGGACTTCCCCAGTCACTCAGCAAGGGAGTGGTAAAGGAGGGTTTGAACCTGTGCAGTCCAGCCCCAGAGCCTGCCTCTTACCAACCAAACCCAGGAAGCACCCAAGCTTGGGCTGAGGCTGCCCAAACCTCTGTGTGTTCACAGATCACAGGGGGCTCTTGTCAAAAATGCGTGTTCTGATTCAGGAGTTCTGGGATGCGCCAGACACTCTGCATTTCTAAAAAGCTTCCAGGCAATACCGATGCTGTCGCCGGACGGGAGGATTCTAGGGATGCCCTCAACAAACGTTTTCTGTAAAGAGCCCGACGGGAAGTAGTTGAGGCTTTGTGGACCAGGGACAATCTCTGGTGCCTATTCTTCTTTTTCTTTTTAATCTGGTACAAGCTTTAGAAAAGAACACGCGCCTCAGCTCTTGGCTCATGGGCTGCATCTGCCCGGGCAGCGGTGCACCGTTCCCTGACCTAGAGCAGAGCGGGTAGAGTGGCCAGGCCCACAGCCCGTCATCTCCGGTCAGTGGGTATGAGCTGCAGTCCGGATCTTCAATTAGGTAGGGCCGTCGGGGCAGTAAGATCCCAGACAGGTTGCCTCCACAGGGGCCACTTTTGGTGACAGAGAGGAAGGAGGCTGACCTACACCCGAAGGGATCTGTCGGGACGATGAGGGGTCTGGACTCCCGGGTGTGCAGAGAGGGCTGGAGCATAGGGGTCTGTGGGCTCAGGGAACAGAGGGGGTGGGCATTGCCGCACACACTGCTGAGCCCTTTACCTCTGGCGAAGCAGGAGCAGAAGGTTATCAAAGGGGCTCCAGCGATGGGTGGAAGGATAAAGCCCTTCAACTCGGAGTCTAAGATCCTATGATGCCAACGTGCGAGGCTAGCCTGATGCTGTAGTGAGATAATCCGCACACACATGGTCTGATTCTCTTGGGGTTTATCAGCAACCATGACACAGAGCAGCTGCTGAGTTCGCCCCGATGACCCCTTATCTCTTGGCCCAGCCAGGGGACTGGGGCTGAAATTCCCCCGCTGCCCTGGAGGAAAGGGGACATCGCCCCAAGCTCCAGGCTCCAAAGTAGTGAGTGAGGAGCCTCTACAAGAGCCTTCTCCAGGCGCTGGGGACCCTGTTCCTTTTTCATCTTTCTGAGAACTTCAAAATGAGGTGAAGTCATCTTACTTCCAGGAATTCATTCTCTAAAATAATTATGAATATGAATAAAGACTTTGCCGCTCCTCAGGTGCAAAGGGTGGAGTAATTCATAGCCTCTCAGTCCTTCAAGGCTTCTCTCTGGTTTTCTTTGATCTATTCCCCCTCCTTTCTTTCATTCCCCTTCCTTTGACATAGGCTGTTGTGTGTAAAGTGCATCTTTTTGTTTGCCCGGATCCTTGCAAAATGTGTATTGTTTTGTAGGCATATATATATATTTCACTTACTTAACCACTCTTTGTACATAACTTCTTCTGTTTCTGGCTTTTTCACGCACCACCGTGTTTGAAAGATCCAACCTGTAGCTACATGTAACAGGATCTGTTCCTTCTAACATCTGCATAAACTCGATTCTCCAGGGACGCTCTCCCACGTTACCTCCAATTTCTTCTCATCACACACAGCACTGTGATGAAAACCTTATGCATCTTTCTTTACGGACGTGGGTAAGAAATTCTGCTTGATTGCTCTCCAGGGGGGAAATCGCTGGGCTGTCGGGTATGTGAATACCTAATTTGACTTTATCTCGGCGGATGACTCTGGAGGAAAGCAGCACCAGCCCATCCTCCCACCGGCAGTAGAGCAGGGTCTTATCCCTTCATCTCTCCCACCACTTGCCATTAACGGCCTTCTCATTTTTCTAGTCTAATACTTATGAAGGGAGACCCCATTGTCACTTCAGTTTGTGCTTCTCTGGTGCCTCCTGAGTTTGAGCATTTCTGCATATGCTTATTGGTCTTCGGATTTTTTTGTTTGTTTGTTGTTAACTGTCTGTTGCTGCTCTTCATCTACCTTCCCCATGCTACCGCTTACTTTCATCTCGATTTGCAGGAGTCCCTGGAACATTCTAGAATCTAGATATCAGTCATTTGTGAGTTTCAGGCATTGCTGATATCTTCTCCCAGTCTGTCTGTGCCTTGCTTATGGTATCTTTTGTTGAACGGAAAGTTTTAAAATGAATATAATTGAGTATATTAATTTTTTACCTCATGGTTTATACTTTTTTCCAGTTTTACACACAAGGTCCATCTATAATCCCAGGACACAAGATTTTATCTTATTGTGTGATTTTACATGTCACGTTTAGGTCATGATATCACCTGGAGTTTACCCTTGAGTGCAGTCAGAGGAGAGGTACTAGTAATTTTTTCTTCTCAGTTTTCCCAATAGCGTCTCATCTACCCAGCAAACCTCCCTTTTCTTTTTCATTTGTGGTGCCACTTGGTCACATATTAAGTTCCCATGTGTCCCTAGGTCTATCTCTGAGCTGGTAGCAAAGATTTAGTATCCGTGATATTCACTGTAACATTGTTTTTAATAAAAATGCGAACAACCCTGACGTGCAACAGTTGAGAATTGATGCAATCCATCACAGTTCATCTCTACAAGTAGACTTCCATGCAGGGGTTAAAACTGATATAACAAAAGGCTGCACAATGCCACGGATAGCTGTGTTTTATTGCTGACTGGAAACGGCAGATTCCAAAATAACATATAATGAGGGATCTTAAGTATGTAATAAACCATGTGTATGCATGTCTATAACTGGTAAACACTCAAATAGTATTGGTGGTTCTTTATGGACAATAGGATTCTGATAACAGAGTGAAGGAGGGGGCTGAGTGAGAGAACATTAGAAGAACCTGGCTTACCGGTGGAGTCACATTCCCAGCTGCAAAGCCCTATAGCTATCTAGCATCAGTGATAAGGAAAGTAGGTAGCTGGCTAGGGAGACCGGAACTTCTCCAACTTTAAGGTGCACATCAATTACCCAGGATCTTGTTAAACTTCAGATTCAGTGGATGGGGAGGGACCTGAGATTCTGCATCTCTAACAAGCTCCCAGAGGATGCTGAGGCTCCGGGACCTCACTTTGGGTAGCAAGACCCTCCAAAGCCGATTCAGTTCTGCTTCTGGACAAGGCGCTGAGCTGGACAAGGACCCAGCGGCCTTTGCAGGTTACTTAGACGACATGACCAAGACTGGAGAGTTTAGTTTATGTGCTGGTGTATGTTGTTTTGAGGTTGTTGGTTTTGGAGGGGCCAGAACATGGAGTTGCGTATGTAAGAATTGAAATATGACCTTGATCAGCAGTAAATATGGACCAGCAGACATCCCCTTGTCCTTCCCCTTCCCACAGTTGGATTTAGCCACCAATCTCCTCTCAGCAGTAAGGCCTGAGGTTGAGATAGGAAAGCAGGTGAGAGCCATCTGGCCCCAGGCATGCAGCCGGTCTCATGGACAGGGCTCACCTGGATAAGGCGAGGGTCACCCCTAAGTCCCCTCAGGGAAGTGTCCCCTGAATGGAGAATTTGAAGAGCACAAGCTTCAAGGCGAGGTCCCAATTATTGCTGAGAAAGAGTCAGGGACCTGTATCCACCCCAGATGGCTAGAAAGCCCCTCCTCCTTCGCTGCCCCCTCGGTCCTGCTGCTGCTTTCCAGCCCTGATAACCTGTTTTATAGGCGACCACAATTATATCTCCCTTACCAAACTGCTCCAAATAACCAGTACAAGCAGATACTTCGTACTAGGCCCGGTGATTTTAACCGGCATTGTAGACAAAGGGAACTTACACAATAAATATCTGTTGGCTGATTGTCAGCTCAGTGTACAGACTCTACAAAGCCTCCTACAACTTTTCCATTGTGTTCTTACTCGTGAGCATTTACAGCCCGGTCTTCAGCATATACAAATCCCTGCTATCATGACTATTCAACTAAATTTCACATTTCATATGTGCCATGTACCAGGCACAGGTACTTTCACATTTGTTATATCACCTCATCCCTAGAACAATCCTGGAAGCTAGTTATTACAATGAAAATATCAAGGTTCAGAGAGGTTAGGTAACTTGCCTAAAGTAACACAGGTTGTAAATGAGAAATCTCCAATGAGGGGAAGGAAGAAAAGAAGGTGACAAGTGGATTGTTGAATATGTTGAAGAGTTTGTCTTGAATGGAGTTCTTGACTCAGAGCGAAGGCAAAGCTATGAGGGGTAATGTGTTCCTGTGCTCCTAACTAGAATAGACCTCCAGTGATGTTTCCTAGGCTATGGGAGGCCCTGTTGGTTTCCTAAGTTATGGAAAGTCATGACTACCTCCTCCTTGATAACAGATTCCGGTTTTGTTCAAGTGGCAATGCATATAGCCCCAGGGGATAAACATCATTGATCTAAGCTAGACATGGCAATCTCCTTCCTCTTTACCAGTGATTAACTGTGGGCATCAGACCAGACAGGAGATGAACAAGAAGATCTACGGGGACTTCTTGGAAAGTCTTCCTGTCTGATAAGATAGAGATCCATAAAGAGAAAATCCCTTTCCCACAACCAACCTTCCTTCCTTCCTGCTTAGGCTGGTGTATTATGAAGATGTGATACTTTGCACTTAGGCAGCCATCTTGTAACCATGAGGAGAAACGTAGCCTAACACATGGAGGATGGCAGAGCTACAGATGGAAAGAGGCTGGGGTCCCTGATGATCTTTTTGAACAACTGAACAGCCCTGGGACCTCTACCTCCAGATTTCTTAAAATGTGAGATAATGAAGCACCTTTATAATTCAGCCTGACTTGTTGGTCAGATATTCTGTTACTTACAGGCAAAAGCATTGTAAGGATACAAGGGCCTTCACTCAGCTTCCTTTCTGGTTAGAGGCTAAGCATTTCCACACAGATCGCTCTGTCTTAGATTGATGTCTCGGCCTAGAATTGCTCTTCATCTGGTCTCCTCAATATCTTCCCACCAGGGCTTCTTCGTGTTGGCAATTGGTTCAGTCTAGCATTGGCTACAAATCAGGGAAGAGTCTTCATTATTCTACAATGGGTAGTCAGTCTACTCTTCTACTTTTTTTCATCTTTGTAAAACTCAGCCCACCTCTTTACGGAAGGACGACCAACATATTACATATTAGAGTATTCTGCTTTTGACAATATACTTACTTCTAGCAGTGTGGTTTATATTTTCATATTACTAATTAGTGCCCTTTCACTTCAGCTTGAGGAACTCTTTCAGTATTTCTTGTAAAGCAGATCTAGTTGTGATGAGTTCCCTCAGCTTGTGTTTGCCTGGGAGAATCTTTACCTCTCTTTCATTTCTGAAGGACAAGTTTGCCTTGTGTGGCCCTTGGAGGGTGCTTCCAGGCTTTTCCACCACCTGAAGGTTGCTGGGATCCTCACTGGTGCTTCCAAGTCCAGTGGCTAGGGACCAGGGCAGGCAGTGGTGGCGGGCAGAGCTGCTGGGTGTGCACACACTCAGCTGGGGAGGCCAGCTGCAGGAGCCTGTGTAATGGCAGGGGCTGGTTGCAGACACACACGTAGTGGTAAGAGCTAGGGCCAGCCGTGGGCATACTAGTAGCTCTGGGGGCCCTGGCCGTCAGCATGCCCTTCTGTAGGTGCAGGGTCTTACCTGGGCACATGCATGGCAGCAGAGGCCATAGACAGGAGTTGGGCAGGTGCAGAGCTACCAGGGCTGGTTTTAGGAGCACCCAGGGGTGCAGGTCAGTGACAGAAGTCAGGGCCTGATCCAGGCCCACAAGCAGCTGTGCGAGCGCTGGCTGTCAGCGTGTACGCCTGGGGCTTCAGGGTCTCACGGGGGCATGTGCTTGGAGGTGGAGGTCAGTGGTGGGGTCAGGCTGGGGGTGTGCAGGTGCTGGAGGGACTAGCTCTGAATGTGCACACAGCAGTGGGAGGAAACCGCAGGAGTCTGGACTGGTGTCTTACACTTGCCTAGCCACAGCGGGATAAGTGGGGAGGGACTCAAAGGGCTGATATCTGTGAGTGCAAAATCCTGTGGTGGGAAGACCTCAGCGGCCAGATCTGCAGGGGTTCTAGAGTGGCTGTGCATGGCAAAAGCTGCTGGCGTCCTTTGCGGCGCAGGCCACTGGAGCCATGGTTGCTTCCACTGCGTGGCTGATACTCGTAATCCCTGCTCTTCTTCCTTGTTCCTGGTCATTTCCATACGTCTGAGCTTTACGCCTCTGGGGGAAGGGGTGAAACTGAAATGAGCCCTTGTGCAGGTTCCTGGAAGGCTAGGGAAGCTGGTTGCTCACCTCACTCTCTCTTTCCCAGCGATGAGAACTCTTTCTAGCTGGGAAGTTCATTACTGAAGCCGAACAGTGCGGGCCTGAGGGATGGGATGATGCAGGCAAGATGAAGCTGGTCTTCTTTCCCTTTTTGTGCAGTTATTCTCAGGTGTTTTGTTCTGCCGTGTTGCTGAAGTTCCTGAAGTGGAATCCTGAGCTCTCCCAAAGCTATTTTTGTTCATGGATACCTGGTATAGCTGGTGATCTTTGTAGGGGAACAGAGGCTGGGGTCTCCTACTCCACCATTTTGGTCAGAAATGCCCTTAAATGGATATGCCTTGCATTCCATCTGATGTGGAGAGGCCTTGTGATGTAGTGGGAAAGATCAGAGACTCCAAGCCAGGCTCCCTGGGTGTGAATCCAGGCACTTGTGTGACCTTGGATACAAATTCAACATCTTAGTGTAGCTTTCCCTAGGAGCAGACCCTGAAATAGCCATTTGAGTGCAAGTAGTTTATTTGGAGGTGATTCTGGAAAATATGCATAGGGGAGCAGGAAAGTGAGGTGGGGAAGGGAAAAAGGTCAACAAGTGTTTGCTACTTAGCAAGTTTCCACTGTGAAGAGCTGGAGTGTAAGCCCTCCAGGGACACCGTGGCACACATGCCTCTGAGTTATCACACTCAAGGGGCCAGGGAGCCAGGGGAGTTATATACTGACTCCTGTCAGTCATTGGTTGAGGGCTGCTTTCAGGGGACAATAATTTCCCAGCACACCTGACATACTACATGTGGACAGAGAAAGCTCTCGGAACAGCGATGGTAGCAGCTGGAACTTGGCCTGGCAAGGGCTGAAATGGTGAAGGCTGAAGGGATACAGGGGGGATCCCACAGTATCTGCTACATTTACTTTTCTCATCTTTAAAGTGGGACAATGATAGTATCTACCTCCTAGGCTTATTGGGAGGTTTACGTAAGTTAACAGAGGAAAGTGCTTCGATCAGAGCCTGGCATAGAGTAAGCACCCCTTAAGTGTTAGCTGTTTTCATCTGAAGTTCTTTGCCTCTCTGTGATGTAAAAGCGTCTTTCCTACCGTACACCTCAGAAATGTTTAGTGAAGTTTGTTAAACTTACGAATGCTTAGGGAGAAGAGGGGCTTGTGGGACAAGAGGAGGGTCTCACATTCACCCCAGGTCCCTGCTGCACAGAGGTAGTCCACATGGAAGCAGTGGTCACGGGGAGAGGGGGTCAGGGCTGTAGACCCTCAGCTGGTAGTTTGCTCACACTCTGGAGGTCTATGGGTTTCTGCGGGGCATGGATTTGGGAATTTGAACCCAGCTCTTCTATATCTCAAAGGCCATGGAGGCTGCAGCTGCCATCTGGGTTAGGTACTAGATTGCAAGCTTCCTGAAGGCAAGGACTCTGCGTTCATCGCTGGATTCTCCCTGCTTCTCTCCTGGCTTGGGGTAGATGCTCGATAATTGAGTATTGAGTAGAAAAGCATGAAAAGAGCTCAGAAAAGCAGGAAGCGCTTGTTTTCCTCTACAATCTTGGGTGAGGGACAGCATGCCCATATGCAACCCCTCCGCTAGGGGCCCACTTGTCTCCCCTGCCTCTCAGCCAACAGACCCAGGAAGTAACCTGCATCTGACCCTGGTGTGGGTGAGCTCTCCGCTCTCCATGGCATCACTTAGAATACAACGGACAAGCTGTATGCGTTTATACCAACACATACATTTTAAATGGGCTCCCACTTCTTCCTGAAAGGAATGCAAAAACTCTGTTGGAACCGAAAACATTTTATAATTATGTATCGCCAGTTAGTGAGGGAACACAAAGTGCTCAGCAGATCTGATCTCATGAGTCCTCTCAACAGCCCCAAGGGAAGAAGTTGGCAAGAGTACTTATCCTCCCTGGACTGAGGTTCAGGAGGCCAAGTGACATGTGCCAGAGCCTCCAAAAGGGTGCTCCAGGGAGCCAGGGTAATGGTAAGGGAATGGAAAATTCAAGAGAAAGTACAAGGACTCCGTCCTGTACCGTGGACCAAGGGGTGTTGCAAGGGGGTGGCCCTGTCCATGCTCACCGCAGCATTACAGAGAGAGCAAAACCTAGATATGGCCCAATGTACAGGACCCGATAGATGGATTACGGTACAAACAATGAGATACCATTTAGCCATTCAAAAGGATCTGTGTGTTCTGACATGGAAAGTTGTCCAAGCTGTTTAAATGAAAAATGCAAGTTGCAAAATAATATATATGATATAATCTCTGATACTATAAAACAGATATTGTATAATATTAAGGGAAAAGTCTAAAAGAATGTACACCAAATTATATATGAAATATGATTATATATGTCTTTGTGTGTACATATTTTCAAGGAAGGTCTAGAAGAATGTGTAACAATGGTCATCAATACAGGTTGAATTAAAATTACTTTTACCTTCCTAATCACATTTGTTACATGTTGAATTTTTTTGCAATGTGCATGTTTTTCTCAGGGAATCAAGTCAAAATTTTCTAAAAACCAGAAAAAAGGGAAATCCCTTATGTCACCTGGAAAGTATTAAAAATAGAAAATAAAACTATTAAAATGTGCTCACATTGTTTTCTTTCGTTAAAAAAAAAGCACCAGGAGTGTTTTCCTTGATGTGAAGAATTTGGAAAAATTCCACTAGAGTTCCTATTTAGTTCCTACTGTGTAGTGAAATTTGGATCATATACTCTATTTTGTAAACATATGGCCCTGAATCTGCAAAACCAAAATACAGAACTGAAATCTTTCCTTTTCCTTAATGTTTTTTTCCATGAGACAGGCCTGACTGTTTAGCACACTGGATAACAAACTTTAGCAGAAGAGCAAACAACCCCACCCCAAGAAGGGATTCAAAATGTCAACAACTTGACATGTTCATGAGCTCTTAGACAATAGACATGAACTGTGTTATGTCATTGAACTTTAAAAACTCAGATCGTTGTGTTTCACAACAAAGCAAATGTACTGAACACAACTGAACTGTACACTTGAAAAGGGTTAAGGTGGTGAATTTTATGCTATGTGTTTCTTATTTCAATAAAAATGCAAAAAACCCAAACCAAAACTCAGTTGGCTGAGGTCTAAGATACAGTGTAGGGTAAAGAAAGGAGAGGGTGAGGTCAAGTAGGCCTGTTTAAAGTTTCAGGTCTTGAAATCAGACCTTGGACAGGTTGCACTCCTTCCTTTGGTTCTTGTCCACGTGTCTGAGTGGCTATCACTTGCCTGGCACAGGAGAAGGTACAGATACAGCGACTAGCAGGGCAGGAGGCATACCAGCCCTGGTGCAGTGACTTAACCTCTCAGCCACAAGTGCCCACCTGAAAGTAGGGAAGAATAAGACGTAGGCCCCCCCCATGCTTCATTAGAAGCTGGGAATGTACTACCAAGGCCAGAACCTGTCTGTAGGGACCCTAGAATCTCATGGGAGACAGACAAATGGACCAATATCTGAATTCAGATCATCTTCCCCTTCAGGACAGGGTCTGTCCACAGCCTGTTGCCCTTCCAGCTTCTCAGCCACTTGTAAAGGACAAGAACAGGAAAGGCAAGGTTGGGTGTCCTCATCCTCCCTTGCCAGTGCGGTTGGATGAAGTCCTTATGGTTTAGGATGAAAACCATGATGGTGGGCTTCCCTGGTGGCGTCGTGGTTGAGAGTCCGCCTGCCGATGCAGGGGACGCGGATTCGTGCCCCGGTCTGGGAAGATCCCACATGCCGCAGAGCAGCTGATGGGCCCGTGAGCCATGGCCGCTGGGCCTGCGCATCCGGAGCCTGTGCTCCGCAATGGGAGAGGCCACAACAGTGAGAGGCCCGCGTACCCCAAAAAAAAAAAAAAAAAAAAAACCATGATGGTCACATGGAATCTCCTGTGAGTTCACAGGGGAGGCCCATCGGGTAATGACGCTGGGAATGAAAGGAGCGGAGCGGGAGGGAGTTAACAGTGCGTCAGGCACTACGCTGGGCACGTTTATTATCTCCACATGCCCTCATGACCACAGTTGGGATGACATGACATTGACGGGGAAGGCGGCCGTTTCCGGCATTGTCTTGAGTGCTTTGTCTCTATTGACTCATTGAATGCCCACAATGACACTATGAGGGAGGCACTTTCATTATTCGTTTTTTTTACAAATAAGGGAACTGAGGTGCGGGGAGAGTTAGCTAGCTAGTAAGTGGTGGAGCTGAGAGTATAACCCAGGTAATTAAAATGTAGAGCAGAGGAGCTTAACCATTATATCCTATTCTTCTTCTTCACACGTTACGGATAAGGAAACCACGGCTCAACAAGGTTTAGTGGTCTGTGCAAGAGCCCGTGCAGAGAGCTAGGTTTGGCATCACAATTGCTGACTTCAAAGCCTATACTCTGTAAACCATGACACTCTCTTGCAATGCCGCAGGCAGTGAAAATCTCCAGAATAACGAGGGCCAACCTGAGGCCTGTGGCTGATGGGCAGAGCTGCGGAACCAGCCCTACTCTGCGGCTGGCTCCCCGGGCTGCAGGGATGGGGGCATAAGGCTCCCTTGGCTTTCTGCCCAGGGCAGATGGACTCCTCCACCACCATCTGGGAGCGTCCTCACTCCTAGTACCCACTCCCGTATATGGATATTCATGCATTCATTCAACGAATATTTATTGAACTATTTGTCAGGCCCTGTTCTAGGTGCTGGGGATCAAGTAGTGAGCCAAACCGTCAAAAATGGTTTTGTGGGCTTCCCTGGTGGTGCAGTGGTTGAGAGTCCGCCTGCCGGTGCAGGGGACGCGGGCTCGTGCCCCGGTCCGGGAAGATCCCACATGCCGCGGAGCGGCTGGGCCCGTGAGCCATGGCCGCTGAGCCTGCGCATCCGGAGCCTGTGTTCCGCAACGGGAGAGGCCACGGCAGTGAGAGGCCCCAACAGTGAGAGGCCCGCGAACCGCAAAAAAAAAAAAAAATGGTTTTGTACTTGGGCCCCAGAAGCCGTGTTCTTGTCTCCTTCCTCTTCCCCCATCCTTAGGTGCTAGGAATGAACTGCTCTGTAAGTCACTGACAGGGTCCATCTGCAGGAGTCAGCTAGCCCATACGGTGCTTTGTGCACATTAAAGTAGGGTGCCCCCTCTGGGTACATGGAGTATCACAGGCCCCCAGCAAGGAGAGTAGAAGGTGGGCTAGATTTCAGCCCCCATCAAACCTCTAGTCCAGGCATCTTGGGGCAGGGCACAATGTATGGCAGGGCAGGTAGCAGCCCCCTCTCCTCCCCTCCGAGAGAAGTGTTCTTGATGCCCAAGGTCAATGCCCTCAGTTCCCACATGACCTCATCTCCCACCTGCTTAGCCAGGGTCCCATCCACTCCAACTTATGTAAGCGGGGCCCTGTAGGCCTTCAGCTCTTCATTAATCACCCACTGCAAGACCCGTCAGACTCACCTTGTTCACCTCCCTGGACCCCTTCCTCTTCCTCCTCCCACCTGTCAGCTGCTGGGATCTCTCCCTCCCAGTGTGCTCTGCACTACCCTGAACCCAGTGTCCAGCCATCCTGGATGTGCTTATCACACATCCAAGAGCCATTCTGACAATGGGGCCATTGTGATGTGTGCCAACCCCTCACCTTTGTAAACAAAAGGCACTACACACCTGTTCAACAGCAGAATTGTATAAACACGTAACTATCAGGATGATGTCTTCATTCCCAACTCCATTCTGATGTTGGATGGAGATGCTGTGTAAATACTAGAAAGTTGTTTAGGGGTAGCACTCAAAATATAGAAGAGATATAATCTTCAAAGGTGAAAAGTTATGGTTTTAAAAATCTATTTTTACGTAACCCATGATTGGATAATTCACCTGCTCAACCCCTATGTATCCTCAGGTCACTTCTTCCTGGTAGCTTTCTCAGATCGCCTCCCCTTCACCACCCCTGCCTCTGGTTGGGTGCCCTCCTCTGTGTACCTTCCAGAACACCAGATCTTGCCCATCTAGCAATCATCATATGAACTGTAATTGCTCATTTGCTGCTGTACCATTCCCCCAGTGGACTGTAGGTTCTGTGAGAATGAGGACTGAGTCTTGCTCACCTTTATATCCTCAGCACCTAGCACAGAACCTAGCAAGAACTCAGTAAATGTTTGGGAGCTAAATAAAAGGTATGTATTTGTATGGGAGAAAATTGGCTTCGATACCAAGCTAGACTTTTCCCCAATAATGGAAACCCTGCCTTATTCTGCCAAGAGTGAATGAAATGGGAAGCTATGGTCTGTCCCAAGACAAACCCTCATAAATCAGAAATGAGTATCCCATGGGGCAATTCCATTTGTTTGTTCGTGTATTCATTCATTTATTCATTCACTCACTCATCGTAGGCATTTATTGAACACTTTTGTGTTTCCAGGCACTGGGGATCCTATAGGGAAAAAGGTAGGCAAAGCTCCTGCCCCCATGGAGCTTATCCTCTAGTGGGAGTGGGAGGGCTTGGGACAGGGAGGGTGGGCACAGAGGGAAGACAGACCACAAGCTTTTCCCTAGTTGGTAACGTAAACTACAGTGAAACATCGTTACTTAGAATGCCTTTCATTCGCCCTAGCTACTTCAGAATAGTGCAATGGTTAACTTGTCAAGCAGTGGCATCAGACAGCTTAGAAGCAAGTTCTTAATCTATGACTTACTAGTTAGTTTGGGCAAACTACATGACCTTTCCAAGCCTCGGTTTCCTCATGGGGTGATGATGGTAACATCCCATCATCACCCACCATCTTCATGGCTGGCTGAGAGCAGGACCGGTAAATGTCAGCAATGACGCTTCCTCACCGATGAAGCAGTTTGGGAGAAGGTCCCTGGACACCAATTCGTATGCACTATGATATGAAATAATAATATGAAAGCATTATTTTAATTCCTCACTTTCATTGGCTCATGCCAAGCTTTGCTAGGGGGTAACTCGCTTAATTTAGCCCTCTGGGTTGTGCAATATTTGCGTTTGATCTTTGAGTCCAGGCTCAGTTCCCAGAGGCCCCTGAGCAGATAAAGATGTTGTCCATAGGCTTTAAGCAGGAACGTAGAACAGGCAGTGGTGTGAATATAGCACGAAAGACTCTGTTTGGATTCTGGCCGTTGAAATTATAGCCCAAATGACTATCTTGGAAATCCTGGAGCTAATTTCCCTTTATTACTGAACTTGAAATTGCTAGGTTAAATAAAAGCAGATTTTAATCAACTGCATTATAAACAAAAGGCACAGATGGCAGGGAAAGATTGACTGATAACAGCAAAGTCCCCTAGAAACTCTGAAACACCCCTGGGGGTGGGGACTGCTAAAGACTATGGCTCCCTGCTTTGTTTTACTCTTGCATTTATGAATTCCAGGAACTCCTTTCCTGGAAGTAAATAGCTACCATCAACAGGATATTAGTGGGTGAATGTCCTTTGAAGCCACAGAGGAAAAAACTGTCAATTAAGGTCTGAATAGGTTAAGGGGGGCAATTGGCTGTCCACAGGGTATGCAGCAGCCCCTCATCCTGCCAGGAAGGGACATCAGTGTTTAAATGAAGGAGGGGAACACAAGTGGGATAACAGAGGGGGCAATCAGAGAGAATGTTGAGGGCAGTTTAAATAAATCATTTACCAGGAGATTCTAAATTCGCCTCACTTCTCTTAATCCTTCTCTCATGCAAAGCACACACAGATACACACATGCCTTAGACTCAAATAAGAACTTCCACATACTCCGTGTTGAATCATGATTCCGTGTCACCCTAACACCGTGGCCACCGTCCTTTGGTCTTGACTCAACAAGGCCAATCATATTCCTAAATCCTGACCCTAAGCTTTAAGCAGAGTGGAATGGCCTCAGGTGAACCAAGAGAGCTCTTTCCCGGGAGTTTAAAGCTACAACTAGGAAAGTAAGTCATTTGTGTGTTGGAATGCTTGAGTACTTGAAGGCATACGTCGGATATTTCAAAGTTAGGAAGGTGGACTTGGTGAAAATGAGTCCCAGATGAAAAGACCTAAATGAATGCTAGGGCTTGGATAAATCGGATCGTGTACACTATCCAAAAATGGATGGCTCAATAAAATCAAATATTCCAAAGCGCTTGTTTCCTTTAACTCCTGTGTATCAGAGAAAGGATAATACACAGCAGTCCCTGGTTCTCAAAGTGTGGCCCCAGGACCCTGGAGCAGGAGCCAAGACCTTTTCAGGGGATCTACAGAGTCAACGCTGCTTTCGTAATAATACTAGAGTACTGTTTGCTTTTTTCACTCTTATTTTCTGGTGAGTATACAGTGGAGTTTTCTGGAGGCTACATGGCATGTGATATCACAACAGACTGGATGAAGAAGCAAATATGAGAATCCAGCTGTCTTCAGCCAGATATCAGAGATTTGCAAAAACTGTAGAGCAATGTGACTTCTTCTCATTACATTTATTTTTTAGTTTCTTAAAATAGTTATTTTCATCAAAATTGTATTTATGGTAACACACGTTTATTATTACTATTCCTCAACTGATGAATAAGTATTTTTAAGTTTTTCATTTTAAACTTCTAAAATAGCAAATACTCACAGACATATCAACACAAGTCAACGCATATCAACCAAAGCCCTTCGGTGTCTGTAATAATTTTTAAGAGTGTGAAGACATCCTGAGACCAAACAATCTGAGAACCTCTGTGTAGAAGACTTGAAGGTGTGGCAATGCCTTTTTCCAGCATTAGAAACAATGTGTAATAAGCCCAAATATTTGTCTTTAATCACCATCGGCCAGACATGGCAAAGAAGGACATTTAAAAGGGAAATAGGAAAATACCATGGAGAGAGTTTCTTATATCAGAGGCTATGCTGCAAGCCCAGACAACACACCCTTCACACAGGCAAGAGAGTGCCCCGGATCACAAATGATGGGCTCGGGGAAAGCTTGTTTTCTGATGGTTCCTGGGGAATTGAAGATGACGCTGCATCAGGGCTCAGGCTAATAGCCTCTTTCTGCCTGGACGAGTCCTTTCCTGCTCAGGAGAGATGCACTGCTGAGTGGGGAGGAAGAGGAGTTTCTCTTCTGCAGGCCTGGGGACATGACTTTCCTGGGAGACACAGGCTAATACCAGGCCCTACACAACAGACCCCTAATTTAACAGCCTTGGGCATCACTGGTAATCAGACCTGAACCCACTCGGTGTTTAAAAAATAAGTAATAATAATAGCAATAGTTCTGTTGTAACCTTGCACATTTGCAGGGGAGCTCTCCCAGCTGTGGAGAGACACAGCACTGCGACTCCATAGTTCAAGCAGAAACCAGGTACCACATTGTATAGGGACAGGCTGAGCTCTCAGCTAATACCTTGGACCCTGGTCTGGTGCCAGCTGGATGGCACACAGAAATGGGACCCTGGTCCAGCCAGGGGCTTCTGGTTCCAGCTCGGTGTTTGGAGACTGCAAACTTCTTTGGTCCTTTGCCCTGCCCCCAGCCCTTCCAAGGTGAGCCGCTGGAGCTTCCTTATTAGAGAAATAAAACAAATGTCCGATCGATACCTCAGGAAACCCCTCAAGGGGCGTAAAACGGATCAATAGCCTAGATTTGATTAGGCTTTTTTATTTCTCATAATGGTAACAAACGATTCACTTTGATGGTTTAGAAAAATAAAATGAAGATTTTTTTCAGGCATTGTGCACACTTGCATGTGGATTAGCCAATCCAGGAAATGATTGAGGGAGCGGGGAAATGGACTTGGGGCTAGTCATTTTGTTAATGAAGTAATTAATTGCTGTATTTATCTTCCAGCTTCTTAGAAGAATTTAAGGTAGCTTATAAAAATACACAACAAAGTAATTGAAACGGAGGAAATAAACAGATTACTTGTCAAATACCCTGAACTCCCAGATTTAATGAAAATTAAGGAAAAGGAAGACTGGGGGGTTTTCAATGGAGGAAGGCATTTAGTTCCAACAATCGCCAACATTTCTGTGGAATCACAAAGCGGATCCAGAAACTTTTGTGAAAATGGAAAAGAGTTAACCTACAATAAGTGAACATGTTTACACACATGACTGTCTAGATTTCTGTTGGAGTCTTAACAGCATAGTCTTGTAAAGATACCCTCATATACTTTAAACATTAATTTTAAATTCAAAGAAAAGAAAATAAATAAATAGATGAGGCAATCAGGCCAAGGAGATAATAATGTTAGAAAATAAGAGAAAACTAGGATTAAGGTCAGTGGATAAACCAGTTGGAGATGGAAGGCTACAGTTTCACCTTGAGCTTTCTAGCACCCAACACAAGGAAAAAAAACACAATAAGCCAAATATTTCTCGAGGTTCATTAAATAAGACCAGATCATCTTCAAGGGAGGATGTTCAGCTGTTTAATGTGAAGAATTTTTTCCCTGAATTGATTGAATGGCCTTTGTTCCTGAATGATCGGAGGTGGTTCAACAACTTAGTAAACTTAGTAAAGCATGAAAATAATTATCCAGCCAACGGGAAGTCATCAGATTTGGGTAAATGTTTTCCTTCTACTTTCTATCTGGCAATATTAGTAACACTAATCCTCTACCTCCAAATAAAATCTGGTGAAAAGGAAATGCCTCTGAGAAAAGGAAAATAAAATATTTACTAGAACTAATATTGAGAACTTAAGAGCCATGAAAGTTAGAGTTCAAGTTCTGGCTCTGATTGCTTGTTGTGCTATCCTAGACATGTTATGTAATCTCTCTGAGTCTTGTTTCATCTTCTATAAAATGGTAACTATAATAATACCTACCTCATAGGGCGCTATGAGGATTAAGTAATGCCTATAAAACATTTACCAGAGTGCCTTGTCTATAGTAAGCACTCAATAAACATCAGATTACCACCAAAGAACTTCTGCTATACAAACTCATCAAATGTTCACCATAACTGTTAATTATGCCATTTGTTAAGATGGAATTTATTATTACCTTATTCTGTGGACTGAGATAGAGATGCAATTTGCCTAACATACACAGAAACATTTGGTGAAGTGAAGGATTATCTATCTGATCCAAATAAATGAGCTACTCTGAAGACCCTGTGATTCCACCATTAGATATTTCTTCTTTTGCATTAATCTGTTTTTAAATGTGAATAATAAGCCATGAGTGGTAGCACATTCAGAGTTTATGGTTTTATTGGGGAAAGGAGATGTGGGATGCTCACGACAGTCCACACATATAACTAGAATATAGTAATCTTATTGTGCTTTCGTTGTATCTTTTAAATAATTAACTTCTATCAATGACAAGGTTAATTGTTATTCATTTACAGAGGTGATATCCAATTTCTTTTTTCAATAATGAGTTTTAGAGTTGGTTGAGTTGAAGAAGAAAGAAATGCAACTGGTGAATGGATATGGCAAAAATCACAGTGGCCGTGTCTAGATATCTGTGGTTTGGAAACTGCTACACTGCCGGGTAAAGTATATACTCTTGGACCTGTCTTGTGAGGCCTTCTCTGCTATGGCCACTGCTTAAGTTTCCAGTGTCTTTTCTCAAAATTCCCTATACTCCAGTCACATAGAAGTACTTGCCATTTCCCCGGGTGGGGTTGGGGCACAGCTCTTTTTGTCTATATAATCTAGTTCTACTTATTGGAATGTTCTTTCCTTCCTCACCAACTCAACAAGTTGGTGAAATTCCTTCAAGCCCACTCTGCAAAACCTTTCCAGACACCACTGGTGACAGCCCCGTTCAGCCATAACCAAAATAAACAGAGTAAATTCCGCATTCATTTGTGCTGCTTGATCTAAGGACAGCCTCACCAGAGTATGACGTCTTCTGGGGACCGTGCTCTGTGGGTGCTTATGACTAATGTATAGTCTCACTGTTAAGTGCAGGGTTTTATAAGTATTTATATCATCAAGCTTGTAATTGTGTTTTTCAAGTCTTCTGTATCTTTTACAATTTGTGTACTCTTATTCATCTACCAGTATATAAAAATCTACAATTATTATGCTGAGTTTGTAAATTTCTCCTTATAGTTTGACATGTTTGATTTCTATGTTTTCATGGCATATTATTCAGTGCCTACAAGTTCACAATTGTGGCATCTTTTGGGTTGGTTGTAACCATATCCTGTGTACCTCTGCTTCCCACAGTTAGCTGGATACTGAATCAAGAACGGAATTTGATCAAAATTAGTACTCCATTAGAGGTTCAGAAAGCCTGTGGTCAAGAAAAAAGAGAGCACATCTGCTGGTGACAGAGCTCTATCCCCTTTAGAAGTTATAGGCTAGAACCCAGGGCCACCCAGCTTTCCAAGGGCCTATGGAGGTGGGGAGCCTATAAAAAAGTAATGGCTCCCTAATATGTAAAGAAAAACTACAAAACCAAAATTTATAAGTATTTATTATCTTCAATGCTAGTTAAATTTAATATTTATAAAATGTCATTATAAACTGAAAACAATCTATAGAGTAGATTTTCTTACTTTACCAGAATTCCCAAGGATAAACAATGATTTGCCAAAAACTCATAAGCAATTGTAAATTAAATGTTTTAAAAATAATAAGTAATTTGATAAGCAAAGTTATATTTTAAAATTTTAATATATTTGGGGCA
Organism: Neophocaena asiaeorientalis asiaeorientalis; assembly: GCF_003031525.2. Classification (NCBI taxonomy): domain Eukaryota; kingdom Metazoa; phylum Chordata; class Mammalia; order Artiodactyla; family Phocoenidae; genus Neophocaena; species Neophocaena asiaeorientalis. The sequence goes on along the minus strand of NW_020173388.1, from coordinate 5,347,098 downwards.
AAAAGATGTAGAAAATACATGGCACTATGAGAGTCTTAAAATGGCTCGGGTTAAGGGGATCTCAGAGACATCTTGAAGGAAATGAATTTAAATGGAGCCCTAAAGAATGGTTAGGTTTTTAACCAAAGCAGTCAAAGAGGAAGAGGGCATTTTGCACAGAGATAATAGTGATAGCACAGAGGCCAAATGCACACTAAGATTTAAAGGACAGAGAGGAATTTCGTTGGGGGGAGGGGATGGGGGCTGAAACCCTCAAACCCTGAAAGGCCTTGAATGCCTTGACAGGAGGTTGAAAATTCTCTATTTGAAATGCGGGGAACAAAGGACAGCTCCAGATTTGGAGATGCCTCCCAGGATCATTACTCACTAGAAACACGCTCTAAGGTTTCTCTTCCCAAAGTGAATTTGTTTTCCTCTTGGTCTGGGCCATCTGGCTTCCGACAAGGAATACAGTAGTTAGGAATAAAGAGGCCAAGAGGCCAGAATGTTCTATTGCTCCCCACTTCCCTCCCTGACAGGGCTGCCCCCCTAACGCCTGCACAACCATCCATTAACACACAATTAATCCCCTGGCTTTTTCAAAGCCTGGACCTCCCACCTTTCCCACCCCTTGGCAATTAAAGTCCTGCCAGTTAAAAGGCCAGAGAGAACAGGTGTGTTTCACACTCGGTTTCACTTTCCTGCAAGGTGCCAGATGGGTAGCCCCAAAGACCACAGACGTCTTTATTCATTTAACAGTATCCTTTGGAAGCCAGCAGTATCTCGGCCTGTTGGTAACCTCAGTGGGTGCAGGAAGGGTAGGGAACCTCATTGCTCCTGCTAATTCCTCTACTTCAGGGCTTGGCTTAATGGGCGGAGCCCCACCTGGGAAGGTAGCTTCCTGAGGGCACTGCTCTGCCCTAGGCATCCATCCATTCATTCAGTCATTCAGTCAGTCAACACCATCCACTGATCCAGGAGGAGCCACCACTCTGCTATTATGTGGGAGATTCAAAATGGGTAAGAGGGAATTCCCTGGTGGTCCAGTGGGTAAGACTCTGAGCTCCCAATGCAGGGTGCACGGGTTCGATCCCTGGTCAGGGAACTAGATCCTGCAGGCATGCTGCAACTGAAGATCCTGCATGCTGCAACCAAGACCCCATGTGCCACAACTAAGACCCAGAGGAGCCGAAATAAGTAAACAAATAAATAAATATTCAAAACGGGTAAGAAATGGTGAGAGATTACAGCCTAGCAGAGGAAAAAGTAAGCTTATATAGTTCTTATTGTATGTCCAGTTTTGCTCTACACCCTGTACAAATATTAACTCATTTAATCCATGTAACAACCTTATTAAGAAAATAGATATTACCATTATCCCTATTTTACAAATGTGAAAACAGGTATTAAAAGTTTAAGTAACTTTCCCAAGTTCACCCAACTTGCCAACAGTTCAGAGATACTAAGTGATAGAAATGAACCTTGGATCAGGGAACCGACTCCAGGATCCAAGTTCTTAACTGGATGGAGACCTGTGAGAGACATATTTGGAAATTAATTCTGTGAAGCCCAGACCTCAGGTAGCCACAAGTGTACCCTAGCCCAACCCCAAATGATCATCATCCCCCCAAAGTAAACCAAAGGCCCAAATCAGGGATATCCTGGCTGCAGGGATGAATGGGGGCTGAGATCTATCCTGCCTCTGATCAAGGCTCAGCTGTATCAGCCAGGGGAGGAGAAGCCTTGTAGCAATTGTTTGTTTTTAAAGTGGCCCATTTTCTAATTCATGCAAAGACACCGTATGTGCCACCCCTATGCTGCATGCAAACAGGCCTTAGATTGAAAGACCAGGATATGACCAAAAGCTTCTCTTGGGAGTTGAGATAATAAACCACTGTTGCCTAACAACTTCTCTGGCTTGAGCTGACCTCCTCCTCCAAGCCAGCTAATCCCAGCTTCATTACCGAGTTTGGGTTTCACTGTTCATCAGAAGAGCAATGCCCCAAACAAAGAGGAATGGCTAACTCTGAGGAAGGGGGCTTTGTCAGGAGTCAGCGTAGGCAGACACCTGGGGAGGCAGCACCGCATCCTTAGGAAGGATAAACGAAGGCTTCTGAGTAAGGTAGGAAGGACTTACTGGGAAATGTAAAGGGGACAAGGATCTAGGGGATGACAATCAAGTCTCCCCATGATTCTTTGAAGAGGTAATCAGAAAAAAAAAGTTGTCAAAGCAGCAAAGTGTTATAGAGTAATAACAGTTCTCAACCCTCTTGGTCTGTTCAGGCTGCTGTAAAAGAATACCATAGACTGGGTGGTTTCATAAACAACAGACATTTATTTCTCACAATCTGGAAGCTGCGAAATCCAAGATCGAGGCACAGCAGATTGAGTGTCTGGGAGAGCCAGAATCATGGTTCACTGACAGCCAGACTGAGTGTCTGGGAGAGCCAGAATCATGGTTCTCTGACAGTCATCTTCTCTCTGTGTCCTCACATGGTGGAAGAGGCAAGGGAGCTCTCTGGGGCCTGTTCTATGAGGGCACTAATGCCATTCGTGAGGGCTCCACCCTCATGACCTAATCACCTCTCAAAGACCCCCACCTCCTAATACTATCACAGTGGGTATTAGGCTTCAACCTATGAATTTTCAGGGAAGGAGGGACATAAACATTCAGTTTATAGCAGACCCAAAGTCTGTTTTTAATACAAGTACCATGTAACTCTTCCTCTATTACCTTGAAATGAAATGTATGGCTAATATAACCACCCTCATACATAATTTATTTTTAAAAAATCAATGTAATATGAGGGTAATAAAAGGAGAGTAATTTATAACAAACTAACATATATTTCAGTCACAAATGCTTAGGCATGACCACACCAAGATGTAGTGATGTCTGTCAGGGCTGTATCTTCACAAAGAAGCACTGTGAATACATGATCACAGACGCTGACTAATTCAGCTGAGATGTGTTGGCAACTTGTATACCATGAGGGTATCACCACTGGTGACATAATCTTTGAAAATGGTGAAATTACATGGGACTGCCCTATGCATTGCCAGTGGTCAGGAGCACAGGTGCCAGCCTGGACTTGCGATTGGTGTCTGAAGTCTTGTGGGTCTGAGCGCTTCACCTATGGGGTCTGTGCCCTCTGGGCAGTAAGTGTCAGTGAAATGCATGACACCAAGAACTAAAGAATTGTTTGGTGTGCCAGCACTGCATCAGCAGTGGTGTGAGGAGGGGTGTAGAGAGGAAATAGTGGTTTATTTAAACATGAGAATACAGGCATACCTCGTTTTATTGCACTTCTTTTTATTGTACTTCATAAATAGTACATTTTTTTTAAAAAAAATTTTTACATTTTTACATTAAATTTTTTTTAAAAAATTTTTTACATTTTACATTAAATTTTTAAAAAAATTTTTTTTACATTTTTTTTACATTTTTTTAAAAAAAATTTTTACATTTTTTTACAAATTGAAGGTTTGTGGCAGTCCCCGGTTGATCAAGTCTGTTGGCACCATTTTTCCAACAGCGTTATCTTTTAAAGTATGTACTTGGGTTTTTTTTTTTTTTATTAATTAGTTAATTCTTTTGGCCACACCACACAGCTTGTGGGATCTTAGTTCCCCAGCCAAGGATCCAACCCATGCCCCCTGCAGTAGATACGTGGAGTCCTAACTACTGGACCGCCAGGGAATTCCTGTACTTGTTTTTTTAGACACAATGATATTGCACTCTCATTGGACTACAGTACAGTATAAATATAATTTTTATAGGCACTGGGAAACCAAAAAACTCATGTGACATTTTACTGTGATATTCGCTTTATTGCAGTGATCTAGAACTGAGCACACAATACCTCAGAGGTTTGCCGTAATAAATTACAGTAAAAAATAAAGAATAAAAAAACACAAGATAAGTAGACAAAGATACGTTTAATTTGTACTTGCTGTTAAACTGCATGGAGGAAATAGAGATCCTAGTTTCCAGTGGGCAAGGTTCCTCAACTCTCCCACCATGTCACAAGGAACGAGATTTCTAGTACTTTGTCACATATGCAACACTCACAAGATAACACACACAGATATACTCATGTAGCTTTTATACACTGAGGGCTTCCACAGTTCTGTGTCAAGAGGAATTAAGAGCCTCTGGGCTACAGAGTTGTGGCCTAGCTGCCCTGGGGGAACAGGAAAGCAGAAACACAACTGGCTCAGAAGGAAGAAAAATATTCTGTCTCCCTTGCACCTTGGGAGGCTTGGGACAGAAGATGGTGAGGGAAGAATGTGGGTTCGTAGTAGCAGAAAAGTTCCAGCCCCCCTAAGAGGCCTTTCCAGGTGTCTTCTCCACTCCCAGGTAGAACTGACCACTCCTCTTTTTGCCACGCATTATGCAGAGCAGTGTCCCGATGCTCTGTTACACTTCTTTTTTCATATGTCTGGATCTTCATACCAAGTTATGAGGCATTTGGAGGCAGAGGCTCTGTTTTTGTTTTTTTCTTTATTTTAACCCCAGAATTTTGATGAGAACCTGGAAGGAGGAGAGTAGGTATCCAACAGAATTTTATTGAATGAATAGAAGGAAGGAAGGAATGGAGAGAGGGAAGGAGAGAGCCAGATCAGACACTTCTCTGTAGCCTGTCTGTCTCAACCCCCCTAGGTTTTCCAACACAAAAAAAAGAGGTTTACCAGCAGCAGCAGTCTGACTAATGAGCTCAGAGGCAAGAAGTAAGAAAGAATGATGGACAGATGATGACGGACAGATGATGACAGATGATAGATAGATAGATAGATAGACAGATAGAAAGAAAGATAGATGATATGGTCCATTCAGTTGCTATTGTTAGAGATGCTCTCAGCAGTGAATAAGTCTCTCATTCTGCAAGTAGAAGTAAAAGGGTTTAAAATGCAAATTCCTGGATAAAATACACATGGACGGGCTTCCCTGGTGGCGCAGTGGTTGAGAGTCCGCCTGCCGATGCAGGGGACACGGGTTCGTGCCCCGGTCCGGGAAGATCCCACATGCCGCGGAGCGGCTGGGCCCGTGAGCCGTGGCTGCTGAGCCTGCGTGTCCGGAGTCTGTGCTCCGCGACGGGAGAGGCCCAAACAGTGAGGGGCCCGCATACCGAAAAAAAAAAAAAAAAAAAAAATGCACATGGACATGACAGAGTTTTAAGCAAAGTGTGAAGGATGATATTGGATTTTGAAAGAACATGGGACAGTCTGTTGGTGGGAGAGGATGCTTCTGAAGAGGCAGTGATCTCAAAAAGGGACCCAGGCCCCCAGGGCCAAACTCTGCAAAGTCCACCCTCCTCTGTGCCCACAGGTGCTGGCTGCCAGCCCGGCTGGTTGTGCTATGCCACCCTGAGGGCCCCTTTCTAAGCCTACCTCTGCAGGCTGCTGCTCCCAGCAGAAAATATACTGTTCATGAGGCATTTTAAAGCAATTACTTAAAAAGACAGCAACACGTGACCCTGGGAAGGCTGCGTAAGCCCCAGCATGTAGGAATCTTGAGATAAGCTTTCCATTTTCCTGAGCACTGCTCAAGCGCTGCCTAGAAGATTGTGTTTGAGCCCTGTAATTAAAGAGGGAAGAGGAGGACTGCAAGAGGTTCCGAGAAGAATTGTGAGGATATTAAAGGGTAGGAAACAATAAAGCTTACGGGGAAAAAAAAGAAGTTGAAAGAACTGGGATTATTTAGACTGAAGGACAGAGGGTCAAGGAGCAGAATAACAATGATCCTCAAACACACCCATTCTGGTGTCTGAGAACAGGGCTAATTCCTCCCTGATAAAATAACCATTTGGGGCCCAGCTGCTCTCTCTGTACGGACTTGTTAGCAAAGAAGACAGAACTCAACAAAAGAAAGAGTTGAGTGGTCAGGCGGTCACACGATGCCTGACTGGCCTGGATCTTGGTCATGTGCCCTTGGCAGGGCCTAGGGACCCAGGGTGAGCATGAAGCCTGGGAGGAGGTGCAGTTCTTTGTGGACAGTATAAAAGCCCAACAGCATTAGTAAAAACCTTACTGTGGGACTTCCCTGGTGGCGCAGTGGTTAAGAATCCGCCTGCCAGTGCAGGGGACACGGGTTCAAGCCCTCGTCTGGGAAGATCCCGCATGCTGTGGAGCCATTAAGCCCGTGTGCCACAATTACTGAGCTTGCGCTCTAGAGCCCGCGAGTCACAACTACTGAAGGCCGTGTGCCACACCTACTGAAGCCCGCGCTCCTAGAGCCCGTGCTCTGCAACAAGAGAAGCCACCGCAATGAGAAGCCCGTGCACCCACTCACCGCAGCTACAGAAAGCCCGTGTGCAGCAATGATGACCCAACGCAGCCAAGAATAAATACATAAATAAATAAAAACCTCAGTGTGAGCTTAAGAAATAATCCGCCCCCAACCAGGTTTATTTATCCGTTAAAAAAGTTTATTTTCCCTCTGTAAAAATAATATACACTGTTAAAGGAAACCATTTGCTTCCTAAATAAAAGCAAGTCCAGATCTTCGGAGTTGTCAATTGAAGGAGAACTCTGTGTGTGTGTGTGTGTGTGTGTGTGTGTGTGTGTGTGTGACAGAGAGACAGAGAGAGAAGTGGAGGTGTAAGTGCTGTAGGGGGTTGGAGGGTAGCTAGGATATTAAAATGATGCTTTCCTAAGGTCTTGGGACCTTATCATCTGGAAACTTGATTTACACACAATCCATGTTTACAAAGTCATGGTTTCCTGGTCTTCAACCTGGGACCCCTGCAGAGATGCCCTCCTGTGTGTATCCTGCTCCAGCTATGGGGAGTGAGGAAGTTGCCAGTCCCTGTAATAACATCAAGCCTCCATGCTACCGATGGCGTTAAATAGAGATTCTCAGGATGGGAGTCGGCCATCCATCCCTTCCCAGATCTCTTTCCCAATTCTCCCACCATTTCCAACCTTAGAGAACCAGGAATCAACTCTATTAAAGAAGCAGACAAATATCAAAATTACCGAGGAATAAAAGTGGGGAAACCTTCCCTGGCCCACAATACACAGACATTCATAATAGCATGTGTGTATATGATTTTGCAATTTTTTCACCTATTTTAATTAAGTTATTCTAATTGCAATGGTTTGTACAGTACAGAATCCATTTTTATAAATATGTATGTATATGCATACTTACGTTAAAAAGACTGGGAGGAATTAAAGCAACATACAACTATGGTTATCTCTAGATGTGGAATTATAACTTATTTTATTCGTGACGTTGTCATTATTTGTATCCTCCAAATGAATGAATGTATTTCACTTTCATAAAAAGAAGAAAGACATTATTGCACAGCTATAACATAATCCTTTCCCGTATCATTATGAACTCTGTGACCACACCATTTCTAACGGCTTTTTGGTCAAAGCGGTGTTCAATATTTCACTTAATCATTCCTCCCCCCACTGCTGCAGTTAGACTGTTTCAAATAAAAGGACATATTCTCAGTAAGATCATTTGCATCAGGTAGATTCCCAAAGGTGAAGTTACCAAATTAAATGGTTTGAATACTGTTAAATATACCCACTTTCTCTAATGACAAACAGGCTCTGCTTCTGATTCCCACTTTTTAAGCTCATATATATTTTTTTATCTTCTGCTGGATTTGGGGCTCGCCTGCTCTTGTTGTCCCTGCCTTCCTGTGCTATTGAGCCCTGTAGTCCTTCTGTCTTCATTTCTCTCCCCAGTTCCCTTGCAGATACCTTGAGGCACCCAGTGTTATGGTTTTTCCGTGGGCATGCTTCCTTCTAGCTCCTGCCAAGGAAATGACACTATTATTAGCTCCCAAACTTCCATTTCCATCTTCTTGAAATTTAGGACACAAGGAAGAAGTAATAAGCGCGCTAAAGTGTCAGGACCGTGGCATCTGCCCTGAGGGGTTGTCACAAACAATAAATGCCTACTCTGCTAACACCATGAATAGCCTCAAAAAAATGAATAAACCTAGGGTCATTTACACACTTTTGATGATATTTCTTTGATGCCTTGAATACAGTATATTGTTTCCCATGCCTATCTAGATAGGCAGCCATGAAAGACGGTGGGTTATTTTTAAGTTTCTGCATTGCATGTGATTTACAGACTTACAGACGTAAACACTCTACTTCCTGCGTTCACGTGTTGCCTGAAAAAATCAGCCAAACTGCTCCAATGTGAATGTAAGCATTAGGACCCTGACAAATAGATTTCCCACTGCTGAACATTCGTGATCTGGGCCAGGGGGTCCCTGACTTTTTCAGAGTTGTGTTATTGCTCGTTTTATGTAATAACACCCATTCTTTGCATTCCCCATCTTCATCTCACAGCCTATCGTGCCTTTATTACTTTGGTCACATTCATAGAATCTCAGAGCTATTAAAGACTTTTTAAAAATTGAGATGAAATTCATATGACATGAACGAACAATTCAATGACATGCAGTGCGTTCACAATATGCAATGCATATTGCGATGCAATCACCATCCCATCTAGCTCCAAACTTTTTTTTTGTTTTTTCTTTGCGGTACGCGGACCTCTCACTGTTGTGGCCTCTCCCGCTGCGGGGCACAGGCTCCGGACGCGCAGGCTCAGCGGCCATGGCTCACGGGCCCAGCCGCTCCGTGGCACGTGGGATCTTCCCGGACCGGGGCACGAACCCGTGTCCCCTGCATCGGCAGGTGGACTCTCAACCACTGCACCACCAGGGAAGCCCTCCAAACATTTTTATCACCCCAAAGGAAACCCTATACTTATTAAGCTGTTATTCCACCTTATTTCCTTCCCCAAGCTCCTGGCATTTACCAATCTGCTTTCTGTCTTTACGGATCTGACTCTTTTGGATAATTCATATAAATGGAATTATGCAATATGTGACCTTTGTCATGCTTTTTTCACTTAACATAATATTTTTGAGGTTCATCCATGTATCAGTACTTCATTCCTTTTCATGGTTGAATACATCCATGTATCAGTACTTCATTCCTTTTCATGGTTGAATAATATTCCATTGTATACATATACCACAATTTGTTTGTCCATTGTATACATGTACCCTTATTTGCTGTTAAGGGATGAATATCCTTTAGTAGATATTGGGTTGCTTCCACCTTCTGACTGCTGTGATTAATGCTGCTATGAACATGTGTGTACACATAGTCAAGTACCTGTTTTTAATTCTTTGGGTTATATACCTAGGAGTAGAATTGCTGGGTCATATGGTGATTCTCTGTTTAACTTTTTGAGGAACAGCCAAACTGTTTTCCATAGGAGCAGAACCACTTTATGTTCCTACCAAATGTACAAGAGTTCCAATTCCTCCATATTCTCACCGACATTTACTTCCTTTTTCAAATTATTATTATTATGGCCATCCTAGTAGATGTGAAGTGGTATCTCATTGTGGGTTTTTTGTGTTGTTTTTTTTTTTTTTTGGCTGTGTTCAGTCTTCATTGCTGCACGCGGGCTTTCTCTAGTTGCAGAGAGCGGGGGCTACTCTTTGCTGTGTGCAGGCTTCTCATTGCGGTGGCTTCTCTTGTTGCGAGCACAGGCTCTAGACACACGGGCTTCAGTAGTTGAGGAGCACGGGCTCAGTAGTTGCGGCTCGCGGGGTCTAGAGCACAGGCTCAGTAGTTGTGGTACAAGGGCTTAGTTGCTCCGTGACATGTGGAATCTTCCTGGACCAGGGCTCAAACCCATGTCCCCTGCATTGGCAGGTGGATTCTTAACCACTACGCCACCAGGAAAGTCCCTCTCATTGTGGTTTCTTTTTTTTTTTTTTAAACATCTTTATTGGAGTATAATCGCTTTACAATGGTGTGTTAGTTTCTGCTTTATAACAAAGTGAATCAGTTATACATATACATATGTTCCCATATCTCTTCCCTCTTGCATCTCTCTCCCTCCCACCCTCCCTATCCCACCCCTCTAGGTGGTCACAAAGCACCGAGCTGATCTCCCTGTGCTATGCGGCTGCTTCCCACTAGCTATCTATTTTACGTTTGGTAGTGTATATATGTCCATGCCACTGTCTCACTTTGTCACAGCTTACCCTTCCCCCTCCCCATATCCTCAAGTCCATGCTCTAGTAGGTCTATGTTTTTATTCCCATCTTGCCCCTAGGTTTTTCATGACCTTTTTTTTTTCTTAGATTCCATATATATGTGTTAGCATACGGTATTTCTTTTTCTCTTTCTGACTTACATCACTCTGTGTGACAGACTCTAGGTCCATCCACCTCATTACAAATAACTCAGTTTCGTTTCTTTTTATGGCTGAGTAATATTCCATTGTATATATGTGCCACATCTTCTTTATCCATTCATCTGTTGATGGACACTTAGGTTGCTTCCATGTCCTGGCTATTGTAAATAGAGCTGCAATGAACATTTTGGTACATGACTCTTTTTGAATTCTGGTTTTCTCAGTGTATATGCCTAGAAGTGGGATTGCTGGGTCATATGGTAGTTCTATTTTTAGTTTTTTAAGGAACCTCCATACTGTTCTCCATAGTGACTGTATCAATTTACATTCCCACCAACAGTGTAAGAGTGTTGCCTTTTCTCCACACCCTCTCCAGCATCTATTGTTTCTAGATTTTTTGATGATGGCCATTCCGACCGGTGTGAGATGATATCTCATTGTGGTTTTGATTTGCATTGCCTTAATGACTAATCACACTGAGGATATTTTCATGTGCTTATTGGCCAATTGTATATCCTCTTTGAAGTACTGGCCATCCAAGTCCTTTGTCCATTTTTGATTTGGATTATTTATTTGTTGTTGAGTTCTCAGAGGATCTCAGTGGGACTCAGGTCCAGCTGCCTACAGTAGTGTCCAGCTCAATAACATCTTTGTGTTGTCTTCCCTCTCCCTGGGACACCATTTCCAGTCCCCTACTCTTATTTACTGGGATCATTTCCCAAAATAAATTTTCTTCATGAAAGCCCTTGTCTACTTTCTGGAGGAAATTCAGGCTAGGTCATGCCTCAGGATAGGCACTGTTATTATCCCCATTTTACAGATGAGGAAACAAAGGTTCAGATAGTTTAGAAAACTTCTCTTTGGTGCATAGCTGGTAAATGGCAAAGCAAAGAATTATGCCTCTCTGATTTCAGATTACTTTTACACTCTCCTCTCTCCAATTCTGATTGGTATTTATGTCCTTCTCATTGTCCCACTATCTCAGGAGCCAAGTCTCTACAAACTCATCCCAAGTCCAAAGATGTCTCTTTGTGTCCAGCTCCACCCACCTCTTCTACCTTCTGCGGGATGTATTTCCCAACTTCAGAAGGACCAAATCCAAATGTCTCCTCATGTTGCCTGGTAACATTACTAATGGCTAACATTTATCAAGCTCTGCCTAGGTACAAAGCTCTGTTCCAAGTCTATTACATGTAGCAGCTCACTTAATTCTCACCACAACCCTATGAAGTAGGCACTGCTATTATTCCACCTTACCAGTGAGGAAACTGAGGCACATGGAAGGCAAGTAACTTGCCAAAGACACACCCTTTTAAGAAAGGGATCCAGTCTTATCAGGCTGGCAGTATGACTAGAGCCTGTGCTCTTAGCTATTGCCTTCAGGAGAATGAAGATGATTGAAGTTGGCTGACTAAAGTAAATAGTGGGTATCGTGGCAAACTGGGGAGCACATGCTACTAGGAGGGGAGTGGGGATGAGGAAGCAATAAGCTACTCTGCTGCAGTTGATGGTTGCCCTGAGGCAATTCCAGTCTTCTAATTTTTTATGGAATCCAAAAATTCAGATTTTTAGATAAAATCTTCTAATTTGTTTAAGATTATTGACTTATTCATATTTAAATTACTCTGTTTGGGGATTTCCCTGATGGCACAGTGGTTGGGAATCTGCCTGCCAGTGCAGGGGACACGGGTTTGAGCCCTGGTCCGGGAAGATCCCACATGCGGTGGAGCAACTAAGTCCGTGCGCCACAACTACTGAAGCCCGCGCGCCTAGAGCCCATACTCCACGACAAGAGAAGCCACCGCAATGAGAAACCCACGCATCGCAGCGAGGAGTGGCCCCCACCTTGCTGCAACTGGAGAAGACCTGTGCGCAACAACAAAGACACAACGCAGACAAAAAATAATTAATTTTAAAAATACTGTTTTAAAAAATTATTAATTAAGTTAATTACCCTGTTCAAGCTAAACCAAATAGGTATATTAATCAGAGTTAGCCTTCTAGGTCCCAGTTTGCAAACTCTGCTTAGCTATTTGAAATTTGACACTTTGAGTTCGTCTTTCCACAAAATGTATTATCATCGTCACAGAGGACTGGCAATGGAGTCCCTAACTTCTGGAAAAGAAAAGATTAATCAGGAAGAGTGATCTAGTGGGATCACTTTAATTGTCATAAACCACCTGGAACAACTGCTTCTATTATAAGCAACCAACTGGGTATTGCATTTTGATGGAATATTTGGTCACAGAGACTGATGCTGGCTTATGCACCTCTAAGTTTTTAGTAATGGAACAAAGGTCAAGTATTCTATACTAGTTATAAATCTAGTCTTTATATTGTATATTTTATAATACAATATTTTATTCTGATTGAAAAAGGCAATATAGAAAATGTGAAAAATACGAAAAACGGTTAAGAATATAATAATCATTCATAATCCTGCTCAGAGAAAATATCAACATTTATGTATGTTGCCTCCCAGTCTTTTTTTTTTCTAGAAATAGAAAAATTCTTATACATAGGTCTTAAAGGAATTTGAGGCTCTTAAAGAATTTGAATATAGTATGATATAGACTCAAACTGAAGAAGTTCAATTCTGCCTGGTTCAAAGCCACTTAAAGTGATTTTCATGTTTTCACATTATTGTAGTATAAGCATTTTCAGATTGCTTGAAGTGGCATATTTTTTCCTGTCTTCTTCCTTGCTTTTCAGTTTTCTAACATTGCTTTTTTAGCATTAAATTAACTTTTCATACATATTTTTAAGTTATAATAAATTTTGTGAGCTTCTTTCGAGGATTTCTTGACAACCATAAGTTATACTTGTGCTTATGCAAAATAAAAGTAATTCAGAAAGAGTCCAGGACTGGGAATCCCATCCATGGGCTATAATAAAAGTGTTTGAGACACGGTGGGAAGGGGAGGGGGGTGGGATGAATTGGGAGATTGGGATTGACATAAATACACTACCACATGTAAAACAGACAGCTAGTGGGAACCTGCTGTATAGCGCAGGGAACTCAGCTTCGTGCTCTGCGGTGACCTAGATGGGTGGGACTGGGGGGGCGGGGTGTTGGGAGAGAGGCCCAAGACGGAGGAGATATATGTATACATATAGCTGATTCACTTCATTGTACGACAGAAACTAACACAACATTGTAAAGCAACTATACCCCAATTTTTTTTAAGTTAAAAAAAAATTTTTTTTAAAGTGTTTGATTGAAGATTTCTTCCAGTGTGTAAAAGCACTGGAAGAAAGTACAGCACTTTATGAAGCTATATTCATCCTCTCCAGCCACCTGGATATCACAAGTATTGATGAGGTAATAACTAATCTACTAAATAAGAAGCTTTGCATTAAATGCTGGTCTTGTTACCTTAATCCATTTCCTTCTTTCTCCTTCCTAACAGACTTTTGGGGATTCCCTGGTGGTCCAGTGGTTAGGATTTTGAGTTTCCACTGAAGGGGGCACCGGTTCGATCCCTGGTCCAGGAAGATCCCACAAGCCCTTGTGGCACAGCCAAAAAAAAAAGACCCTAATTTTTGATCAGACACCCACCTGATCAAATAATCCTATTTATTCTAAGTCAATCTTCTGTTGACTACTGTTGATCTAGGGATAGGTGTGAGATCTACAGTGGTCCAATCAGATGGAAGGGGAGATTTTATTCCAGGGCTCTCTCTCCTGCTGTACCCAAACAAGGGAACAAGAAGGCCACTAGCAATGAAATTGCAACCAAGAGTTAAATCACCTTAGGCTAAAGCTGAAGCAGAAGACAGCAGCAGAAACAGGTACAGAGTCTACGTCCTTGGGATTACATGGAGCTTCAGGGCTTAAGGCATCTGAGGTCTGTGCAACTGTGGACTCCCAGTTCTGCAAGATGACACCTTTCCTTTTTGTTTTCGTCAATTTTGCATCAGTATTTTTCTGTTACTCGCAGCCAAAAGCATCCTAACTGGTACAAGCTCTATAAAGCTCAGTTTGTTTCCAAGCTTCAAGATGCTTGGTTCTATTGGTTCTATATTACCCAGAATTTAGATGAACCCAAACTGTTCTATATTTTTTCTATTGGTATAAAAAAGCAAATCATGATAGAGGGCATACTAAGAACTTAGTTTTAAGAAATTCACCACCAACAGGGTGAATTTTACAGCAGGGTAAACTATAGCTCAATAAACCTGACTTTAAAAAACAAAATAGGGCTTCCCTGGTGGTGCAGTGGTTGAGAGTCCGCCTGCCAATGCAGGGGACACGGGTTCATGCCCCGGTCCGGGAGGATCCCACATGTCGCAGAGCAGCTGGGCCTGTGAGCCATGGCCGCTGAGCCTGCACGTCCAGAGCCTGTGCTCCGCAACGGGAGAGGCCACAACAGTGAGAGGCCCGCGTACCGCAAAAAAAAAAAAAAAAAGTTTTAAAATATCACCACCAACAAAGATTTCTACCAGTTACGTGTATGTTTAACTACTCAATAATGGCGTCACGCTCTTTATCTTTCAGTTCTGCCATCCTTGGTATGCTTGATTCAGCCTCTGGGGTTGGGACAAGACCTATACTCCCCAAAGCAAGGGAAATTGAGCAAACGAAAGCCTCTACTAGCTAGGGTGATTGGGGAGGGAAGGAATGACTTTCATGTAGGCAATGGAGGGTGTTTACCACAATCTTGAGTTTATTGTACATTCACTCCAATAAATCTTCTATGCCTACATCTTCAATAACATTGAATATAATTACGTTATGACTATTATTGCCATCAAGCAAAAATTTCAAAACACATATTAGAAATTAAGGAAGTCATGCACTTAAAAGAGGAAGGGTGTAAAATCATGGAATCCCAGAAAATCATATGGACTTTTTTGTTACATATCAAAGAGCTGACACATACCAAGCTTAGAGTCATCTAAAATCCTGAGGTTTTTTTCAGTGAAGCTTATTATTAATTCATGACTCTTTTCAAGTCTTTGTTTAACCATTTCAAAGCTCCTAATGTCTCTTAATGAGATGAATTAGTTAATTAATTAATTAGCATTTGTGACTCCTTAAATTACCCAGAGCACAGACAAAATGTTATTTATTTAGATTCGTTTATATAAACTAAGAATAAACCTGCAAGGAACACGGCCAAACCTCAAAAACACGATGCTGAGTGAAAGAAGTCTGACACAAGAGAGTATGTTCTGTATGAATCCAATCTTTGAAGTTCAAGGACAGACAAAATTAATTTATGATGATGGCAATCAGAACAGTGGTGAGGCAGGAGAGACTGCGAAGGGGCAAAGAAGTTTTCTGTAAAGATGGAAATATTTTGTGTTTTATCCTGGGTGGTGGTTAATGGTTGTATATAATCACTGAAAGTCATCAAACTGAACATTAAGATCTCTGTATTTTAATTGATATTAATAATAGTTCAATAAAAGCATTAAAAATAAAAAATAAATGTGCAGACTCAGGAACTACCTGAACAGCCATCAAGAGATGACACAAATCATGGCACATATATACACTGAAATAATACTCAGCTTTAAAAAGAATGAGGCAGGTCCATTAGCACTGAAATAGGATGATCTCCAAGGTAAGTCTTTAAGTTAAAAAAAAAGTAAGATCTGGACTGTCATGTAGAATCTATGGTCATTTTTGTATGTTTGTACATGTGTAGAAATAACTCTGGAGGGACACATGCGGCACCAGGAGCAGTGGTTGTCTCTAGGGAGAGAAGCAGTAGGAGGAAGGTGAGTATTGGGAGTGAAAGAGGGTATGGAGAGACCGAGTTTTCACTGTACGTATATTCTTGGATGGAAAAAACAACATTAATGTATTATTTGGGGGTACAGTTTGGTTATAATTACATGGGCTTAAATTACTGGCACAGAGCATTGTTGGCTGTTACAATAACCCTTAAATAGTGGCAGCCAGGTGTAAGACAGATAGGCTGGCATTTTCTGTTGGATTGTGTTCGTGTTTATCCCACCCCTCTAGGTGGTCACAAAGCACCGAGCTGATCTCCCTGTGCCATGAAGCTGCTTTGCCATGGAACTTTTGATTGCTACTATGTCCAGAGCTGAAGGAATCTTTTCTTCATCATTTGCCGGGTGGTGTAAATATCATTCCAGGTAAAAGTTACTGGCCTCCTGGTGATCCCTCCTGGGGTCATTTTCTGGGGTGAAGAGCTGACCTTGACTGTTGCTTCTGGATCAGGGTATGTGTTCATAAGGACTCACTTCATTGTATATTTCTGAACTATTAAAATATGTTACCATGTGCATCTATATTGCCAACTGAAATAAATTAAATCGAAAAGAGTAAAGATACAGAGCAAGAGTTAAAAACAGACCAAAACTACTTGCAGTAATTAAGATGATCTATATATGCACGATCCCGTGATGAACCATAATGGAAAAGAATGTGAAAAAGAATGTATATATATGTATAACTGCATCACTTTGCTGTACAGCAGAAATTAACACAACGTTGTCAAACAACTATACTTCAATTAAAAAAAAAAAAAGATGATCCAGACACTAACATGGAGTGAATCTTATCCACTGGGCCTGCCAACCAGCCTTCCTGGGGACTGATACACCACTACCTAACTGCACCTCTCAAGTGGCACGCATTGTATCATCCTTGAGATCTTGATTCACTTTCTCTAAGCATAAGGTTTATCTTCATGGCTAGACTGTAAGTAACCTTGAGAGTAGGTACCGAGTCTTATACTTTGGAGGGGAGGGGGGGAGAACCTACCCATCCCTCACAAACAGCTGGCAGCTAGAGAAATATTGAATCATTAAAGTAAGTAATAAGTGTGAAGGCTCTGTTTATCTCAACACCTAAAGTCATTGCTAATTATCATGTGAGACTGTAATGACCCCAAAGAGGTTCTAACCAGCTATTTTTTGATTTTTTACTTTTATATTTCAATATTATATTGATGTGACTCACTTAAAAAAATATATTGTCCCCAAAATTTGTGAGTAAAATATGTGTAACTCAAATCCTATTTTAAAGTGTTCTGGGAGCTTATTATTTAAAATGGTTTACCTTGCTGGAGTTTTAAAAATAGATATAATACTCCCATCAGTAACATTGTAATATTTTTGTGAGATGAATGATCACAGTATAATTAATCTATTCCCTAAATTTAAAAGTCTAGGTCATATATTTCCTATGGCAAGCCTCCACCGTGCTTGGATTAACACCAAAATGACTTTTTTCCTGGGTCATAAAAGTAAACCCTAAATTACTCTCCCTTTTTATTTTTATTGTTGAACGAGGGTGAACGCAGTTATTAAAGGGGAAAGGAGACAGGATAATAAAAGACAAAGGCATGACCTAGAATATTAGAAAAACGGAGACCCAGAAGCTTTGGATGACAATGAGGGGAAGAGAAAGATTGTCCCTGGGAGAAAAGAGGTCACTTACCCAGGAAGCAGTGGATGCAGGTGGCCTGGGTGGGGAGGACTGCGGCAGGGGGGCAAGGAGAGATCTGCAATGAACAGGCTTCTGAATCTAAAGGTTGAAAGAAGCGGGAACCGGTGAGAAGTTTGAGAGTCGCGCTAGGTCAGGGCTGAGCTAATTGTTTCTTTCTGAATATTGAAAGGCAATCTTGAGCTTGAGGTTTTCTCAAATAGGGCTCATCTTTATGTAGAAAACCACAGTGGTCTCATGGAGGTGGAGAGCCCCAGTACAGTCTCTGCCCAGAACAAATATAACACTGCTGTGAAGTTCGCCACCTAGGAGTCGGCTCTTCGGTGACTTTGTTTTTGTTTGGTTTTTTTTTAAGAAGACGTTGGGGGTAGGAGTTTATTAATTTATGTATTTATCTTTGCTGTGTTGGGTCTTCGCCTCTGTGTGAGGGTCCTCCCCAGCCGCGGCAAGCGGGGGCCGGCGCGGGCCTCTCACTGTCGTGACCTCTCTTGCTGCGGAGCACAGGCTCCAGACGCACAGGCTTCATTAGTTGTGGCTCACAGGCCCAGCCGCTCCGCGGCATGTGGGATCCTCCCAGACCAGGGCTCGAACCCATGTCCCCTGCATTAGCAGGCAGACTCTCAACCACTGCGCCACCAGGGAAGCCCTGTTTTGTTTTTAAAGGCAGGTTTCTGCTTGTTTCCTGTTTGTTTACTGCTCGTGTGCCTTGGAGAACTGTTCTGAAGCACAGGGACAAACCATTTCCTGGACCCCTGTGACTGCTCCTAAGGAGATAGCTTCCCCAAGATGGGACCCATCTCCCGCTCACAAAGCCAGCCGCCCCCCTCCATCTTGCTCTGTGGTACTGATGCGGGGTCAGGGGACAGGGAGAGGCAGGGTCACTACTACTTATTTGCTTTGTTCATTGTCTTTCCTCACCGTCTGCCCCATGTGGGCAGGATTGCTCTCCGTCTCATATACCGCTGCACAAACCCCAGCACCTAACGCGGTGTCTGGTTCAGAGCGCTCACTCTAAATATTTGTCGAAGAAACGAATGAATTGGTTGCAGGCCTACCTTCTTGCGCTCAGATAGGAATGGCAGGTTTCAGGGAATGAGAAGAGGGAGAGTATCAAGTACATGCTGGGTTCTTTACATAAGATATCTATCTCAATGTTGGGAGTTGGCTTCTCAACCAATTTCGTCATTCAACAGTCACGGTTCTTCTGGTAAGAATTAGCTGCCTCTGGCCATTGAGGTGGGTAAAAGTCATCAATTCCCTCTTCTCCAACCTCCCCCAGTAAGGTGGTATGTTTCAATGAAAGCGTGTCCTTGACCAGCCTTTTGTTAAAGTATAAACACTGATTGGCAGGCAGGCACAGAAACAGCCGTACGCCCTGGTCTTGTAAGTGCAGAGAAGCCCTATTCCTCATCCGCAGCCTTCTGACTGCACCTTGCGTGGGAAGCTCACTTGTAGCCTGTCCATAGCATTCTGACTGGTGGATTAGCCAACCTTCCAAATGCATCTCAGGACAGAGCCCTCTGTTAACAGAGAGGTGGATGCAAGAGCAAACAGCTCAGGATGGAGATGCAACTCTGAAAGTATGAGGATACTTACTCTTCCTTCAGGTAAGGGCAGTGGGGCTTGCTAAAACTCTCTAGCCAAACTCATACCTTAAACAACACTCATGTCACCAATGGAAAAAAATGTGGTACATCCGTATACCAGTTCATGAACCTTCTGGTGTGTATTTTCTTAATGATACTTGAAATTCTTAAACTGCCACCTCTGCGGTGGGGACTCCTAATTAGATGAATTCATTAGATTAATTTAAATGCTAAATCACCACCCCCTTTTCCCTTGCTTCCTCCCCCTGTGCACACACATTTGCAGGGAAGATTAATTTACAGGTACACATAGGTTTAGCCCGAGGTACCGCAGGTTACCACATAGACCATGCAATTCCCGAAAATTTTCTGGAGTGAAAGTAAGAAGAGCAAATGCTTATAAAGTGCTTATTACACGCTCAGGATCTGTACATATCTGACCTTTGCAACAATTCCACTATGATTACCCTGATTTTACAGATAAGGAAGCTGAGGCCCAGAGAAGAAGGGACACCTCCCAGCTCACGCTGCTGAGATGTGATCAGGGCCAAGGTCAAACTCACCGTGGAGTTTCAGAGCCCATGCGCTTAACCGCTCTATCCTGCTGCATCTCCTTCCGATAATCAGAATTATTGGAATATTACCGGTGTTCAGAGTCCCCAACGTTTCCTTCTCCCTTTTATGCTGTGAAAGAAAAAGTGTTAGCTGACAACCGTTGTAGAAGTTTCAGGCACGGAGCTACAGTTTGAGCAAATTCGTGCATGGCGCCGACTCTGGAGTGTAAAACTATCCTATAGATCACGTTCTTTTTCATCCCAAATGAAAGTTTGATTTCTGAGCCTCCAAAGAAGAAATAATATTCAGGCAATTCCTTTACTATATTTTAAAATTAAAAATATCGATGAAAACCTCAGCTAAATTTAATACCTAAAATGTTAATATTTGGTATATTTGGAAAGTAACAACTCTGAGGCAGCTTTTTACTTTTTCATGCTGAAATTAGCTACCAGGAAACATCACTAAGACTCTTCAAGTGACTCACAACTGCTGAGGAGATAAGAACGTGGGCTTTGGATTCAGCGAGACTGGGTTGGAAGCCCAGCTCCATCACTAAATGTATGTCTTTGTGCATCTTCACCTCTAAGCCTCAGCTCCTTATTTATGAGATGGGAGTAATGCGCGTATGTGTGCCTAGCCCGTAACAGACCATAAAGTATAGCAATCATTATTAGAAGATTAATCATTCAGGGGGATTAGCATTTAGTTGAGGCTCCTGAGGACAAACAGCCTCCAAGCCACAAAAGAAAGAAGGATCGCCCTGACTTTTCAAATTGCTCTCCCTGGAAAGCCACTCACCACCTTGCTTAGAGTCTAAATATTTTGAGAACTCTGGTTATTGGTATATATATATAATCACTCAGCTTGGCTGGGTTGATTGCCCTTGCTTGGGGCAAGTTCTGTGTAACCTGCTTTACGTAATCATACAGGATGAGCCAAACTCAGGTTGTTCTCTTTGGCTTACCCTCCCACCTCATGTGAAGATGTCATTTGAAATAGCTAAAGGGCTGCTTTGCGGATGTAAGGGCAGAACTAGAAGCAGCAGGTAGGAATTTTCCCATCATGGATATGAACTCAATGGAATGTGAAGTAGTTATCTCCCTGTCACTGGAAGCATTCAAGGAAGCTTACTAATTACAAGATAGGTGGAAAGAATATTCTTTCTTTAGACGGAACATGGAACTGAACAGTAAAGATAAGAAGAGTAATAAAAATCATGGCTTTCAAACATTGAAGTGCTAGATGCTTCACATATTTTAATTTATTTAATTCTCATAGGAATCTTTTCCATCTTTTATAGTAGTAGCCCTTTTGCATATCACTAAACCAAAGTTCAGAAAGGTTAAATTATTTAACAAATCTCTCACAGCTTTAATAATTAACACTGGGATTTGAATCCAGAAGTATGCTATTATTTTATAGTTTCAGATGTCTAAAACCTGCTTGTTATAAGGTCATCCATGAGAACAATGAAGCTGTATACTGAAGATCGAAAATTGACATCTGCAGTGGTGAATGACAGGTATCATCTAATACCAGCCTCGGCATTCGAGTTACATTTTTATTTTGTTTTCGGCGCATAGAATTGTAAATGGTGTGGTGTTTTCACTGTCCTCTTAGATCTCTCTGGATACTCTTCAGCTGGACTAATTCAGAATTTAGAGAGACGATCAGGACATTTTGTTTGAAGTCTGAATAATGAACGGTATCTAACAGCCACGTGCCTGCCTTATCACATTACAGAAGTCAGACTAGAAATCCACAAAGCTTCCAGAAACTGCTAAAACAATCTATGATCTGATATAATCATCACATGGCAGTTACTCACTCAGTAAATTCTCTGAGAGGCACTGGAACATACTGGTTAGGAGCATAAGCTTTGAAGTAGCCCAGCACCACTTCCACTATGACCCTGAGCAAGATTCTTCAGCTCTTTCAGCCTCAATTTTACAAACGAGAATTGTCAAGAACAAACCAAGCCAATCTGGTTGTTTACAGTTACGAAGTTCTTGCCAGTAGGCAGAGGTAAGCTCCAACAGGGAGAAGCAGGTCTCTCCCACAGCATCCTGGACACAGAAAATACGTTATAATACCACATTCTGCAACATACAAGCACTAATTAAATAGCCATTCCGTGTTATTTTATGAAAGGCCAGGGAAGTGCTAACTCTCTGTCCTTTTAGACACTTTGAAAGCACCTTGTGTGAAAGTTTCACCTCGGGCAGGTGCAGCAGTTATTCCAGCAGCTTTGCTCAGCTAACCGTCCGGTCAGTCAGTTGACATCATCTTCCATTAAATGCTACATTTAGAAGAAATCAGAATCTTAAACACAGGGTTCGAAGGGCGTAGGCTATTGTGCTAGCTAGGTTCTTATTTCCTACTCATTCAAGGGCAGCAGCACCTATTCATTATTTCTAGCCAGTTCATTCATTCTTGAAAACTATTCATTTCTCCGATGAAATGTCATTTCTAACATCCATTATGCTAATTAGAAAACCTTCTGGTGTTGTTCAGAAATAATGACAGTGGAGTCTGAGTTTTGGATTAGAGTCTTTAAAATGCTAACTAACCCCCTGGATTATATAGTTTCTTTTTAGGGAACTGCAAATGTTAACTAATGTCCCCACGATAGAGATTAAAGTTAATACACACTACACTGAAGAATTTTAAAGTGAATGACAGATAATATAGTGGTGGTAAAAACACCCGCACAGAAACGTTTGTGAGAATTAATGACAGCTAATATATATTGAATGCTTACTATGTGCCAAGTACTATACTCAATAGTTTATGTGCATCTTCTCATTTAGTTATCATAAAAACATTGTGAGGAAGACATTATTAAATGACTTATGATTAAATAATCAAATAAATAGTCAAATAGTTATTAGTCAATTGGCTACTAGTTAGCATTATTCCTAGTGCATCCTATGCATATTATAAATGGTAACTATTCTTACGTTGCAGGTCTGATTATTGTGTTATCTTACAACACATTATTGCATCGACGCTCTCTGATGTGTTAAATTTGGTATATTGCATATTGGGATGGATGTGTAGGGTTTGTTTTTTTTTTTGATGTGTAGTTTTTTAAAGTCTCAGCTTTTTAAATGTTTACTAATACTTTAAAAATGAGGTTTGAATCATTCATGGATTCCTTGAAGCTTTTCCCTCCCTTAGATCCCAGTTTGATGACATTGGCCTAAATGACGA
This sequence comes from Neophocaena asiaeorientalis asiaeorientalis, assembly GCF_003031525.2. Classification (NCBI taxonomy): domain Eukaryota; kingdom Metazoa; phylum Chordata; class Mammalia; order Artiodactyla; family Phocoenidae; genus Neophocaena; species Neophocaena asiaeorientalis. The sequence goes on along the minus strand of NW_020173388.1, from coordinate 5,324,144 downwards.
GCCACTATTCAGGGTTCATCCTAGTGTTACGCCTCTATGATTCTATTACCACTAAGGGCAAAAATCCAAGATCTGTTGAAGTCCAAACTTCCAACCAATGAACAAAATCCAGCTAGTCTTTTTTTTTTTTCAGTACGCGGGCCTCTCACTGTTGTGGCCTCTCCCGCTGCGGAGCACAGGCTCCGGACGCGCAGGCTCAGCGGCCATGGCTCACGGGCCCAGCCGCTCCGCGGCATGTGGGATCTTCCCGGACCGGGGCACGAACCCGTGTCCCCCGCATCGGCAGGCAGGGGAAGCCCCCAGCTAGTCTTTATTTCAAATTACAATCAATGTAAAGACCATGATGAATAAGAGGAGTCATTAGGATTGTCACTCACAGTTTTCTTCTCATTGAATAAACATGATTATTTCCAGTTTGCTAGTCATCCCTCTTTCATTCTCTCTCTCTTTCTATGCGTTGTGGGTTCCTGTCTTTAAACATTAGAGCGGTTTCATAAAGTTTTATGATCTATACTTTTCAAAGAGTCATACGCTCCTGACTCACAAGACTAGCCAAAGTATCAAGATGAGAAGGAGGTGCCTCGCCATAGGGCTTCTAATTGCAGATCAGAAGCTTCCAGGTTTGAGGCCAATACTTTCAGTAGCCTCCTGATGGGCTGTGTTGTCTTCTCTGCATTTTTTTTTTTCTGGAACTGGAAGTCATAATTCTTCCCTTCTGGAATCAGAGTGGGCCACTAAAGTAACAGCAACGAGTGAAGACAAGAGAAATAACTTCCTTCAGGGGAATGTAGACATCAGTGTAAAAAGAAAAAAATAAAGGATAAAAAAGCCACAGAATGTGAACTTTCCCCAAAGTGGAAGCATGTGACAAAATTTTTAAAAGGTCTGGCTTTATAGCTGGGTCTCTGGATGGAATGAAAAGCTAAAAGGCATGGACATAATGACAAACTGACTAGATACAGAAGACACAGAGACGGCAAAACGCCGAAGGCAACCAGCACATCCAAAAAGAAAAGCTAATTCAAAACCGGAGAGAGAATTACCTAGATTAAAAGAGCAAGCACCCTTTTTAAATTTTCAGAGGAAGGTTATAAAAATCACTTAATTTAAAATAAAATGTACCTTTTGATACAAACCCTGAAGCCAAAGAACGTACTATAATTAATTTTAGATCAACTTTTGAATGAAGAGGAATATTTCGCATCTGTTTGTCAAATTTGCAAACATAACAAGAGATTAATGACCCCGAAACCCAATAAAGTCATTACCAAGCTAATAAAGACAATCAGAGCCGAGATTCACATTTAGTCAACCCAAAGATGGAAAAGACTGAATGAGCTAAATGAAGTCAGAAGATGGATTAAAAAGCTAAAAATTAAAAAAAAAAAACCACTCATTAATGGAGAACTTAAGAAAACTGCTACCAACTTCTGCCATTTTCTGTCACCTCAGGCCATCTCTGATCTCCCCTCTTGTCTATTGACTGCCTAACTTCGATTACAAGGCACTGAGGAGGACCCATCTCGTGTCTCCATTCCATGTTGACCATCTCCTTGGCATTAAATGGAGTATATTCTGTGGTTCATTAGTTCATTCATCCAGCAAATGATTACTAAATGCATATTGAGAGCAAAGCATTGATTTGAGTTTGTTAATTATACAAAGATTAGAAGATAGGACCCATGCCCTTGGAGGAGTTAACAGTCCGGTGAGGGACACACACATAAAAGTAATTACAATATAATACACATACGTATATAAAAATAATTGCAACTCAGAGGACCTTTGAGAAAGGTTCATTGTGAGCCAAGGGAAGGAGGCTGAGGTCACCCGGGGAGGAGGTTGAGCTTCAGCTGAGCCGAGCGTCAATGGCTGAGAAGCTGTTTTCTGTGAGGATCGCTATGAACTGCCCAAAGCCTATTGGGTCATAGGCGACCCTTTTAATTCACTTTGCTAAATAATCCCTGCTGAAGAAGTCTGAGGCTTTAGTTACTTTCTCAGTCTTACAACTACCAAAAAAGCATCAGAAAAAAAATCTGCCAAACATACGGCATTTAAAAAGAAATACCCATTAACAAGGAAGCACAAAGCAGTTCCTGTCTGTCAGTTATACGATGTGGCAGCTCTGTCCTTTCGGGTGCTTTGTGTGCTCAGACCACCACTTACCTGACAAATTCAGTTCAGCTATAGACAGAACCACATTCCAGAGACAGGATTCTGTTAGCCTTAAGTTGGCATCAAGCAGCCATAAATCCTCCTAAACCAATGGCTGGACTTGGGACCATTTAGGAATTCAGGTTCAAGGACCATCCTTACAAATGCAAGCTATAGGTCTCCTAATTCTTATATTCTGCATCCTGGAGTGAAAAGCGTCTCTAAAATATTTTGGCCATTCCACATTTACCACCTTCAATTTCACCATGAAAGTTCATTTTAAATATTCATCTTGCTATTTAAGAGGCCATCAGTTTCACCAACGGGGGGGAAAAATGCTGGCCATTGACAACGCTACCTTGCACATCCTCAGGTGTTGATCAAGATCTAGCTAACGAGGGGCACTGTGGTAAACTCTGTAGAGCTGCACTGTCCAATATGGTAGCCACTAGCCACCTGTGGCTGTGGACGCTTCAGCTAGGCCAAAGTGAGATATTCTATAAGTGTAAGATACCCGCCAAAATTGGAAGACCTTAGTACAAACAAACTAAATAAAATAAAGGAGCTCATTAATAATTTTATATGTGAAAATAATATTTTATATATATTGGATTAAGTAAAATACATTATAAAAATTAATTTCACCTGTTTCTTAACATTTTAAAAGTGACTGTTAGCAAAGCTCATTCTAAGTATGTGGCTTACGTTACATTTCTATTGGACAGAACTGCTCTAGGATATATGGAATCCGAAGTAGAAGGCTTGCTGGTATTCCCGGGACTGTGCATTTCCGGTGAAAATGCCAGTAGCCTGACATAAAGTGGTATACAACTTACCTGAGTGGCATGTCCATAACATCAAACTGTATATGCTAAAGTGTTTTAAAATAGATTTATTTATTTACTTGTTGATTGCCTCACGAGACAGATAAAATCTGTACTGACATGGGGATTTATATTCTCTCTGGGGTAGACAGAAAGTAAAGACATAAATAACAAAAAAATCAGAAAACCGTTAAGAATTGTACAGAAAGTTCAAATGGGGTGGTGTGTGGTAAAGAGTGATTGTGCAGCTACTTTAAACTGGATAATCAGAGAAGTCCTCTCTGAGGAAATGACATTTAAAATCATATCTGAGTGACATGAAGGAGGCAGACATGCAAACATGGATCTGGGTGGGAAGGCGGTGGGGAAGAGGGTTGCTCAGACCGGGGAAATAGCTAATGCACACACTCCAACGTGGGGTAGGCTTGGCTTGAGGAGAAAGCAAATAAAGATATTATTAAGCCCACGGTATACAGTAAGATCTCCTAGGGAGAGAATGTAGGTGGAAAAGGAGAAGGGGCCAGCTTCAAGCCCTGGAGAGCTCCTCCATTTAGAGACTGAATGGAGGAGACATCCACAAAAGGGAAAAAGAATCAAGGAATTCAAACAAAAAACTGAGAGAGTGTGGTGTCACTGAGGCCAAGAGCTGAGGCCGTTTCAAGAAGAGCAAGTAGCTGTACAGAAAGTGTATTACTGAATGGTCAGATGACTACTGCTTTCTACCACACGTGGTCTTTCAGCATTTTGCAAAAGCAGTCTCTGCTGGGCATTGGGAGTGGAATCCATCGAGAATAGGTTGAGGAGAGGTTGTGAGACGAAAGCTCTAGTCGGCCCTTTTAAGCTGTTTTCCTGTGACAAGAGAGAGCCATGTTGGGTGTGAGGAACAGTAGAGACAGCTGAATGTAGGTAACCTTGAGCGTGTTACTGCTGAAAGGAGGAGGGAGCAAAAGTAGATGGACAAGGTCAAATGGCTAAAGGCGTCTTGTGCTATAACAAAGGGAAGGGAAACTACTGGAGGGTACTGAACAGAGGAGCATACCGATCAAATATAAGTGGAAAGGGGAAGAGGATGAAGCACAGTAGGGGGTTTGGATTATAAGAGGAGGCGTCTTCCATGTACATTCTCCCCATTGTTGGGTTCTACAGATCTCATGGCAAGTTCTCAAGGAAGGTTGTTAAGGAGAGTTAGCAGTGCAGAAATCCTTAGTAGAGAAAGGCCAATTCACCTAAAGTCAATTCACCAAAATTCAATTTGCTGACTGATCCATTCACTTAATTTGCCAAACTTTTCTATTAACCACAAAGTTTTCATGGAATGCACAGACAGCTAATTTGCTGAAAGTCAAATTGCTAAAATTAAACTGCTGAATGGCCAGCTCACCCAAGTATCAATTCACAGCAACTCTATATTATCAAGTTTATAGTATAAATGGAAAAATGGGCAAAGGTCGTGGAGAGGCAGTTCACAGAAGGGAAAGCCCTACTGGTTACAAAGTGTATACAGAGATGTCCAACCTCACTAATAATCAAAGCAATGAAAACTTTTTTTTTTTTTTTTTTTAATGAAAACTTTTAAAACACTGAGATTCTACTTTACATACACCGGGATGACAAATACTGCACAGGAAGATAACACCAAATATTGGCAATTGACACAAGTTGGAATCTCCAAATAACAAACTCTCGGCTTAAATTTAGCGTGCAAGACATTTATTGGGAAGTGCTCATAGGATCAACATCTGTGGAGGGAGGTAGAGTGGAGACAGGAGACATGAGTTGCATTGCTGTCCCAAAGAAAACCTCAGCCAGCCCCACGGGGAGCACTAAAGCTGGGCTCACCCCTCAGAGTTGACCCAGCCAGGGTGTAAGAGATTTATATCCCCTCAGTTGGACGATGGCTCACTGGTAGTTTTTTCCAGCTGAGAACATTCCTAAAAGGGCTGACGGCCAAAGATCCTCTTCCAGCACTCTTCCCAGTAGCTGGAGGATTAAATTCCTCATTCCTGAAGGGGGATCTGAAAGTCCTGCAAGTGTAGGGTTGGATGTTGTCTTTATTTTTAAATATTAAAATTTGGTTCATAATGGATTTCTTGCATTAATTTTGATTGTTAAAAATATTGCATTAAAATATTATCTTAAATAGTGCTGCTGTGAAAATTGGGGTGCATGTGTCTTTTTGAATTAGAATTTTCATCTTTTCCAGATATATGCCCAGGAGCGGGATTACTGGATCATACAGTAGCTCTATTTTCTGTTTAAGGAAACTCCATACTGTTTTCCATAGTGGCTGCACTAATTTACATTCCCACCAACAGTGTAGGAGGGTTCCCTTTTCTCCACACCCTCTCCAGCATTTATTATTTGTAGACTTTTTGATGATGGCGTTATGACCAGTGGGAGGTGATACCTCGTTGTGGTTTTGATTTGCATTTTTCTAATAATTAATGATGTTGAGCATTTTTTCATGTGCCTGTTGGCCGTCTGTATGTCTTCTTTGGAGAAGTCACAATAGCCAAGACATGGAAACAACCCAGGCGTCCATCAACAGATAGTTGGCTTAAGAAGACAATGGAATATTAGTCATAAAAAAGTATACAACATTGTCTCATTTGCAGCAACACGGATGGACCTAGAGAATATTATACTTAGTGAAGTAACTCAGACAGAAAGACAAATATTACATGATATCACTTACATGTAGATCTAAAAAATAATACAAATGAATCTATATATACAAAACAGAAACAGATTCACAGACAGAAAACAAACATGGTTACCAAAGGGAAAAGGTGGGGGGAGGAATAAATTAAGAGTTTGGGATTAACAGACACAAACTACTATTCACAAAATAGATAAGCAACAAGGATTTACTGTATAACACAAGGAACTATATTCAATATCTCATAATAACCTGTAATGGAAAATTATCTGGGAAAATTTACGTATAAAACTGAATCATGTGACTTCCCTGGTGGGGCAGTGGTTAAGAATCTGCCTGCCAACGCAGGAGACACGGGTTTGAGCCCTGGTCCGGGAAGATCCTACATGCCGTGGAGCAACTAAGCCCGTGAGCCACAACTACTGAGCCCGTGTGCCACAACTACTGAAGCCCACGCTCCTAGAGCCCATGCTCCACAACAAGAGAAGCCACAGCAATGAGAAGCCCGTGCACCTCAAGGAAGAGTAACCCCTGCTCACCGCAACTACAGAAAACCCGCAGTGCACAGCAACGAAGACCCAGCGCAGCCAAAAATAAATAATAAAGTAATTAATTTTTTTAAAAATTGAATCACTTTGCTGTACACCTGAAACCAACACAATATTGTAAATCAACTATAGTTCAATTAAAAAATATTATCTTATTACTAAGTTTGTTGGCACTCCCTTAAATTTTCCCTCCATTTCCCAGCCCTGCCTCTGGTGATTGTCTGAACTGGTTAGCCATTCAGGGAAACAAAGCTGACAATACTTAGTGACATTACATGTGCTTATGCCGTGTGATGTAACAATCGGCCTCTTGGTGTATACTCCAGAAAAATTGTCTCATTCTTCAGTAAGGGCATGTGTATAAGGATGTGCATCAGAAAATTGTTTCTGGTAGAGGAGATCTGGAGACGACCTAGAGGTCCATTGCTGGGGTATGGATAGTGAAATGGTTTGGCTGCATCCTATAGAATACGAAGCAGAAGTTGGATGCAGTGAACTGAATATACAAAGATCAACATGGATAGATCTTTAAAACAGAGTAAGAAACGGAAGGATATTTATAGCACAATTCTATGTGTGTAAATCAAAAGCAAACATACAAAACACTAGTGAGGATCCACGCATTTTAAGGACATAGAGCGAACACATTAGAGAGAGTGCCCACAGAGGCAGTGAATGGGAGTGGAGACTGGAGATGAAGAGGGAATATATAAAATATAATAAAACATGAGAAGGACCTTGTATGCGTCAATGACGACAATGTTTTATAAAGTAAGGAGAATATCAACTCAATTTGCTAACCTGCAAGGATCAAAATAAAAGAAGACAATTAATTTTAAATTTTAATGGCAAATTATGGTACATTAAATGGTTTCAAATGCCTTTAAGGATTGCCAGCTTGTCGTTAAAGCTATAGTGCAGACTTGGTTTTTGGCGTGCCACAGCTGGTTCACCCCAAGTGTTTAGAAACAGATTTGTCAGTCCAACTCAACTGAATTTCAATTTTGTATGTGTCTCACATTTCAGACACTATCCCTTCTCAAGGACTTAAAATATAGGCAAAATATTTATTTGAACTAGCTGATTTACAAATCTGTGAATTAAGAGACATACTAAAGACAGTGAACTGAAATAAAATGTACTGAAATAGCAAAACCTGTCCTACCATTCATAAAAGTCTTGTCATCCAAAATACATTCAATCTAACTTGAAATGCCTATAAAATTCTCATTACCCATAGTCATTGACCTAAAATATAGAAAAATCTGGAATATGGTGAACTTTGGTCACAAAGATACAGTTATACTTGAACTAAAATTAAGTTAAAAGTAAACCAAAGTAAAACTTCAAACTCATCAACTGATATTTCATGAAAATCTTTTAAACCTGCTAAAAATAATTCCATCCAAAAAATTAATGTACGCATTATGAACAATGAAAAGAAAAAGGTACATTGATAAACAAGGCAAATTTGTTTGAAAATCTGGTTCATCATGTAGAGAGTTGCTCTTCAGTGAATTGACCCGGAGTATAAGGGACTAATTAATCATTTCCTCTTTCCTCTTCAAGTCAGCCTTTGACATTCATCAGAACTGTGGGCGCCTGGATCAAAATGCTGGGGGTGGGATTGGGGGAGGGGCCATGAGATTGGCCCTAGATCAGCTCATCTTCAAGGACAGTCCCAACCACCACGTGCCAGAATTTCAATACATCCCCATCTCCCGGAACCTGACTGCAGGAAACCAAGTGGAAAAAATTAACCTTGGGCTGAATCCAGTCCGCTTGCAGCTGCAGCCCAAATGGCCTTTTTAAAAGCACATGTTTGATCACGCCACTCCCCAGCTTAAACCATTTCAAGGACTCAGGATCAAGTTCAACGGCATCTCAGGACTTACAAGGTCCCTCAAAGTGCGCCTGCCTCTCCAACCTAAGCTGAAGCCTCTTCCTTCTCCCCACTCCCCTGTTCCCTTTGCTCGGGCTGTACTTAGCTCTTAGTATTTCCTAGGCATTCCATGGCTGCTGGGCTTTTCTTTACCCATGCTGTTCCCTCTGCCAGAAACACTCTCTTCCTATACCTCCCACCCCGACATGCCTGCCCTGCTAATGTTCCATCCCCACATGCCTGCTAGCTAACGTTTATGGCTCCTGTTAGACATGACTTTTTTCAGGAAGACTGAAATGAAGAAGACCGCAACCAGTACTGCAGTAATGGGGTATAATTACATTTATGTACATCTTGTAAGCAGAAACACTCATTGCCCTTTATTCCAGGCTCGCTTTTCAAGAATGTTTGTATAGCAAACAACCTAAGAAGATAGAGATAGTGACTCCCTGCAAATCAAAGAGCAGGTACACTTGTTGCGCATTTGAAAACATTCGAGGGACTTCCCTGGCGGTCCAGTGGTTAAGACTTCTGCGCTTCCACTGCAGGGGGCACAGGTTCCATCCCTGATCGGGGAACTAAGATCCCACAAGATGCGTGGCGTGGCAAAAAAAAAAATAAATAAATAGAAATTTTTAAAAATAAATAAAACATTTGAGTCCCCTAAGTTCAGGGCTCCTCTCCTGTAAGGTAACCCACTCACTATGTGTGCCTGCAATGATCTGAGCTTAGCCATGCTGCCCCCATAGGACCTGGAGATAAGAAAAACTGACACAAACATGTTGTTCCTACAACTTGCTTAGCAATGAGTAATCAAGTCCTTTGTCTCTAACCCGGGAGTCTTATGACTTCTGCCCACACCCATGAAACTGACATGCTAACACCTTGACTTGCAAGGAGGATAAAAAGAAATCCCTTTTCAGTTCTTGAAAGTAATATACCAATGTTAATATCCTGATTTAGGTGATTGTACTGTAGTTTAATAGCATTATGCCCTTGATTGTAGAAAATACTAAAGTATTTAGGGGTGATGAGTCACCACGTGGGAAAGTTACTATTGAGGAACAAAAAAAGGCTTTATACTGTACTTGTGACTTTTCTGTATGTTCGAGATTGTTTCAATTTTTTTTTAAAGATTGATCAGTGGGTTCAGATGATATTAGCCTGATCCATTCAATAGAATTTCCCCATCAACTTTTTTTTTAAACTAGACTATTTTTTAGAGACATTTTGAGTTCACAGCAAAATTGAGCAGAAGGTATAGATTTCCCATATATTTCCTGCCTCCACATACACACAGCCTCCTCCACTACCAACATACTGCACCAGAGTGGTGCATATGTTACCATCAATTGACCTAAATCAACACATCATTATCACCCAAAGCCCATGGTTTACATTAGGGTTCACTCTTGGTGTTATATATTCTGTGGGTTTGGATGAATGTATTACATGTATCCACCATTAGAGTATCATACAGCTTAGTTTTACTGCCCCCAAATTCTCTATGTTCTGCTTCTGTATCCCTTACTTTCCTATAACCCCCTGGCAACCACTGATCTTTTTACTATATCCATAGTTTTATCTTTTAAAGAATGTCATATAGTTGGACTCATACAGTATGTAGCCTTTTCAGACTGGTTTCTCTCACTTGGTAGTATGCATTTAAGCTTCCACTATGTCTTTTCATAGCTTGATAGTTCATTTCTTTTTAGCTCTAAACAATATCCCATTGTCTGCATGTACCACCGTTTATTTATCTGTTCACCTACTGAAGGACGTCTTCGTTGCTTCAAGTTTTGGCAATTATGAGTAAAGCAGGTTTAGACATCCAAGTGTAGGTTTTTGTGTAGACATAATTTTTCAGTTCACTTGGGTAAATACCAAGGAGTGCAATTGTTGGATCATATGGTAAGAGTATATGTAGTTTTAAAAGAAATGCCACTGTCTTCCAAAGTGGCTGTACCACTTTTCATTCCCACCAGCCATGAATGAGAGTTCCTATTGCTCCACATCCTTGCCAGCAGTTGATGTAGTCAGTGTTTTGGATTTTGGCCATTCTAACAGGTAAGCAGTGGTAACTCATTGTTTTAATTTGCAATTTCCTAATGATGTATAATGTTGAGCATCTTTTCATATGCTTGTTTTCCATCTGTACATCTTTGATAAGGTATCTGTTCATCCTAAAAGCCATTCCATTTCCACAAATACGTTGGCCAGATTCAACAAAAGAGTTGTTTCTCTTCTTCTCAAGAAATTGACTTATATTTCTAATACTACAGAGTGAGAATTTATTGTTGTTAAGTTTGTCCCCAGATGTTGCTCTTGCCTACATGATGTAATTGCCATTTTCTCTTCGTCCTAAATTCTTAGATTCTCCTGGAGTGCACTCTGTTCCAGAATCAGAACGGAGTCTTTTGCCCATTTTTTTAATCGAGTTGTTCATTATCAATAAGATAAGTTGAGTTTTAAGAGTTTAAGTGTTGAGTTTTGAGGTTTAAGTTGAGTTTTGAGGTTTAGGGTTCTTTGTATATTTTGGGTAACAGTCCTTTATTAGACATATCTTTGCAAATATTTTCTCCTGGCCTGTGGCATGTATTCTTATTCTCTTGACCATTAACTTTTTACTTAATGGTTTTGGCATCCATTGAAGATTATTGCCTAGACTCATTATTTCATCAGAGATTCCCAAAGACTCATTATTTCATTAGAGGTTCCCAAAATGATGATTTTCTAATTCAATTATCCCTTCTGAATTTATTAGCTGTAATTTTTACACAAGGAAGAATTTTTCCTTATCAGGTATTTGGTTGCTCTAAAATTAAATTTATACAGGAAAAGCAGAAAAATTGCCTGACTTTGTCACTTTATTTTCAAAGTTCTGATCTGTTGCCTTAGGGAATGACCAAAGAATTTTGGTTTTGATTGTTTATTTGCTTCAGATGGGCTCATCATTTTTACGCATTTAATGTTTTCAATTCATTGCAGTCATTTTTCCCTTTGATATTCAAATTTCCCATCTCACATCAGTGAAAGCCCCTTCAAGATTAATCAAGTGGGGCTCCCCTGGTGGCTCAGTGTTTAAGAATCGGCCTGCCAATGCAGGGGACATGGGTTCGAGCTCTGGTTCAGGAAGATCCACATGCCGCGAAGAAACTAAACCCGTGCACCACAACTACTGAGCCTGTGCTCTAGAGCCCGCGAGCCACAACTACTGAAGCCCGCGTGCCTAGAGCCCGTGCTCCGCAACAGGAGAAGCCACGGAAATGAGAAGCTAGCGCACTAAAACGAAGAGTAGACCCTGCTCGCCGCAGCTAGAGAAAGCCCACACTCAGCAACAAAGATCCAACGCAGCCAAAAATAGATAAATATAAAAATAAATAAATTTATTTTAAAAAGATTAATCGTGTCTTTTTGTCATGATTTTATTAGTTTTTTATTGCTTCCTTGCTTTGGGCACAGTAAGATATTACAGGTTCATCTCGGACATTTCTTGCCCAGCTCTGAAATCAGCCATTTCTCTAAGAAGCACTGATACCCTTTAGTAGGGAACTGGTGTTTACAGGTGGAAAGAGCTACAGGTGTCTGTTGCTACTGAGTTGTCATTAATTCCTGCCTTTTCAGTGGGCAGAGCTAAGACATATGCATTAAATCATGAGTCCATGCTGATACCTACAAGGTTTATATAACTTCTTTGATTTTATCCTTTTTCCCACATACTGAAAACCCTGGTTCCTAACAATCTTAATACAATTATTTATTTATCTTATACTACACAATACAATACTTATACTACAAGTATACTATAATGGTTTCAGAATAACAGTACTTTAGAAAACACTAGGTCTACAGATGCAGTTAAATATTTCTTCTTGGTTCTTATCTGTCCTTAGAATAGATTTCACTAGGGACATACAGTCAACGTATTGGATTGTATCATCGCTTGTTACGGACATCAGCAGCCTTGTTTTGCCCAGTACTGAGGGGTTTCCCCAGATCCATGCTAAAACCTGGTCACACCAGGAGGATTGCTCACCCTACTCGGAGTAATACTCCACTTTTAATGATTAGCCACCAACTTGACATAGAGTTAAGCTCATTTGTTTCAGGTCATTGTCAATAGTTGAAGAATTCTTTTTTTAATTTATTTTTTAACATAAAACATTTACATTGTTCCAAAGCCAAAATCATATGATGAGCCACATTCAGAGAAGTGCTGTTTCCATGTCAATCTCCTTCATTTTATTCTCTCTCTCCCCTTAGAAGTATCATTTTCATTAGGTTTCTTGTTTATTTGTTTATTCGACCACTATTTCTTTTTTGAAAACCTAAGCAAGCACATAACATAGTGATATCTCCCTTTCTTACACAAAAGATAACATTCTATAAACACGATTTTCATATACCATTTTTAAAAGTTTCCCCCGATTGGCATCGAATCTAGAAGTGCAAAGCCATATACCTAAATAATCACACTTGTCATCCTCAGAACGACCCTAAACCTAAAATTCCAGAATTGGGGAAGAAAATCCAACAAGCCAGGGACTGAATGATATAAATAAGGCAGGTTAACTGGGATAGAAAATGCCACATTTTTTTCTCCTCACCAGACCCCTAGCATTACCTACTCAACCTCAAACAGCTTTTTAAAATTATTGCTGAGCTCAGACCTAGGGTGTGTAGGAATTTAATATAATGATGAGTCTTAGATGGCGAGAGGAATTGCTTTCAGCTTCCAGCTGCTGAGGATGGTAAACAGGTGATGAGAGGGAAGCAGGAAGGGCCCTCTCGTGTGGTCCCGTGTTGGGGCACCAGCGCCCAAAGTGAAAGGCACAGGGATTGCTTAGCCTTCTGCTGTGACGGGGCCCATGTCAGAAGCACGTGTGAGCTGCTTGCTTGGCTGTGTGAGATTCCACACTGGAGCTCTTTGTATGGTGTATGCACAGGAGCATAACAAGTGAAAGATTTTAGGGTCTGGAAGAGGAGTCACGGATGAGATCCAATGATTTCCTTGAGCGGAAAAGAAGAACAGGCTCCCATTTTTTTAATTTGTGAGGAGCCATGCTCACCTCTTTGCAGATTGGGCCCTGCAGCCCGCAGGCTGAGCACAGGCCAACTGTGGCTGTCAGTGTTCTAGGCAGGGCTGGCATGATCTGTGGGCCTAATTGGTGGCTGTCAACCTGGTGTAACTTAAGGACAGCCGCAAGCTTCTCCTGCCCTCTCAGATTTCCTTCCTAACAGGCCCTTTGGAAAGGACACAGTCTTCTGAGCTCTTTTTGACAATAAAAGGAGGATCTCATCTCTCGAAGGTCGCTCTTTAAATGCACTTTTGCCTGTAGGGAGAAGGAGATATGGAAGCTCTCACCAAATCCAGTAGGAAATTCAGATTCATGTGTAGAGGTGGAGGAGTAAAATGGTTAGAGCAAAGCCCCTGAAGATTGACTGCATGGTTTTGAATCCTAGCTCCACAATCGTCTTTAGGGACCCTGGGCATTTTTTTTTTTTTCCTGTGCTTTGGTCTCTCACTTGCAAAAAAAGAAAAAAACAAGAGCTTTTCCTAACTTAGAACGTTGCCATGCTCCTACAGCAGGTTGAAATGTGGCCCGCAAAAGATGTCCACTGAAACCTCAGAATGTGGTCTTTTTTGGAATAAGGGTCTTTGCAGATGCAATTAAGTTAAGGATCTAGAGACGAGATCATCCAGATTTAGGGTTGGCCCTAAGTATAATGACCAGTGTCCTTATAAAAGGAAAGAGAGGGAGATTAGAGACGCAGAGAGACAAAGGGAAAGCTCTGTGAAGACGGAATTAGAGACTGGACTGATGCATCTACAAGCCAAGGAATGAACGCCATGGATTGCCAGCAACCACCAGGAGCTAAGAGAGAAGCGTGGAAGGGAAACTCCCCCTGAGACTCCAGAAGAAAACAGCCCTGCCGATACCTTGATTTCTGTCCTCCAGAGCTATGAAAAAATAAATTTCTGTCATTTCAAGCCAAGCTGACAGTAATTTGTTATGGTAGCCCTAGGAAACCAATACAGAGCCTAAGAGCAACAAATCCTGGGAAGCAGTTCACAGAGCGAAAGCTCAGGAAATGCTAGCGCGGATTTCTTAGCTCAGTTGAAACAAAGCAAAATCGGCTAACAGGATACATCAACTGGATGATAGCGGTGGGAACAAAACAAGGACCAGGCAGGGAAGAGACACTTGGATCACCCATTCATTATCCACTGCTGCTCAAGTATGCAAAGGAGAATACGAGCTGATTCTCGGCTTTGAGGAACTTGTTATCTAATGGACAAAAAGTCTCACTACGGTGTGGCTTTCATCGACGTACTGGTGACTCTCAAATGTTTATCTCTAGTACAGACTTGTTGATTGATCAACTCCAGAATTATGGGATCCTGTGAAGCTGGGTTGGAGCGTCCCATCCTCACTTTCCAGCTGGGAAACTTGGGTAAATAATTCAACATCCATGAATCTCAGTCTCCTCAGGTCTTAAAATAGGCTGAGGAATATCTGCTTCTCAGGTTTTTAAATGAGAACACCTATTTAGGGCACCCCGCTGGGTGCTTGACACGTGGAAGTGTTCAGAAACAGTCATCCCTCTGACTATCCCTATGCAAATTCTTACAGGATAACCAATAGGAGCTTCAAACTCAACACAGCCCTAAGTGACCTCCTTTAGGAACTTCTCCCTTCAAACCCTGCCCTTGAGCTTCCCTGGTGGCGCAGTGGTTGAGAGTCCGCCTGCAGATGCAGGGGACGCGGGTTCGTGCCCCGGTCCGGGAAGATCCCACATGCCGCGGAGCGGCTAGTCTCGTGAGCCGTGGCCGCTGAGCCTGCGCGTCCGGAGCCTGTGCTCCGCAACGGGAGAGGCCACAACAGTGAGAGGCCCGCATACAGAAAAAAAAGAAAAAAAAAAAAAAGAAACCCTGCCCTGGCCCTTAATTTCCTGATCCAGTTAATGGCATTGTCACCCTACTGTCTTCCAAATCCAAACTTAGAAATTATCCTCTCCTCTCTTCTCTTTTCTTAGCCCTTGCATCCAGATAACCACAAGATCCTGATGATTTTACCTTCCAACGAGCTCTCACATCTATCACTTTCTTGCCAGTTCTGCTGTCACTGCCTTCGTTTGGGTGTTTCTCAATGTCCTTCCAGGGGTCTCCTTGCTCTATTCTAACAAGCATATCCCAGCCCCCAGGCCCCAGTTCCTAGTCCTCCTCTGCTTTACCATTGGGCCTATAGTATAGCTACGGTCTTCAAAGCTGATCTTGTTATTCTGCTGTTTTTAATCTTCCCATTGTTCCTGTTAACCTAGATGGCAGAGGTCAAGACCAGCATGCACTCTGAGAACATGGGAACCCTGGGAGAATTAAGAGCTGATGTGTTAAATCCCAGACACTCAGATGCCCAATGAGACAGGAAATAAGGGACAAAAGGTAAGGCAGGGTAGCCAGACTCAGACAGACTCACGGTCACACCTGTCTTCTGCTTGCAGGGCTGAGTCTTGAATTAGTTGTAAGGAACGGGGCTGCAGGAAAGTTCAAGCAAGATTATCCTCTCTCTCTGAATCTGGGACTGAGAACCACAGAGTCAGGCTTAAATAAAATGAACAGGGGAATGTTCCAAAATTAGAAAGCTGCTGTGATTTTCCGGATTTTCTGAAGCCTTAGCCGCAACAGCTGTACATGCAATAAGAAGTAAGAAAATACTTTCCTGCCATTCTCCCACCTTCCCTGAGTAGGACACTCCAGTCACAATTCTAAATACATCACACTGTTTTATGCCTCAGGGCCTTTGCACATGCTACAGTAAGTCCCCCACATACAAACCTTCAAGTTGTGAACTTTCAAAGATGTGAACGTGCATTCCCATGTCCAATCATGTAAGTTAGTTCACATGTCTGGCATACATTGTCACATGTGTGCATCCCGTACAAGTGGTTGTGATTTTGTGTACTTTACTGTATAGTACTGTATAGAGTATCGTAGTACAGTATCTTTATTTCAAGCCCAGGATGTCCGGAAGCAAGCGTAAAACAGCAGATGTAGCTGGTACTGCTATACTTTTCAAGGTACCGTACCGTAAGATTAAAAATGTTTTCTTTATTTTGTGTGTTTGTTTTCTATGTATTATTTGTGTGAAAAGTATTATAAACCCATTACAGTACAGTACTATATAGCCGATTGTGTTAGTTGGGTACCTAGGCTAACTTTGTTGGACTTACGAACAAACTGGACTTATGAATACGCTCTCGGAACTGAACTCGTTCGTATGTAGAGGACTTACTGTATCCATATTTATTTCTTTAATTTGGGACTGTCTATCTCCGTTAGAATGTAAGCTCCAATGAGACCAGGCCTAGAATAGCGCCTGGTACATAGCAGGTGCTCAGTAAACACACAGTGAAAACATGATACTCTTCCTTCTTCTTGGAGTACCCACCCCCTTGTCTGCCTAGGGAATGGCCTATCTATCCTTCAAGACTCAGCTTCTACATGGCCTCGGACAAATCTCCCTGATCCTGCCTCACTCCCCCTCTCCTAACTCACTCCCTCTTGTGGACCCTTTGGGTTTCGTCAGTGATCCTCTAGGATTGCATTTGTCCTGCCATTTACGACGTCTAAGAGACCATGGACCACAGAAGGCAGGGGGCCAAGTCTTGCTGACAGAGGGCCCCAGTGCCCGCCCAGGGAGAGCCACTGAGCACCATTCATCATGAATGTTTGGGGAACCAGGAAGGGGAGCACCCAGCTCTGCCTGAAGGGTGTGGGGAGGTGAGGTAAGAGAAAGATTGCCAGGAGAGGGGAGGTTGGCAGAAGAGAGATGGGAGATGAGTCTTCAAGGGGGACAAAGGGACATTCCACGAAAGAAAAGACATCCCAAGGTCTACTCTAGGGAGTCTTTTGAGAAAAACGCTACTAAGGACCCCTGAGCTGTCCAACCTGAGTCCAAAAAAAGGGGGTTTAGTGGGTGACATCACTGCCTAAGAAGCGGCATTCTGTGTTTTCCCCCTGAGCCTACAGCCTCCTCAGCAGGGTCCTATTCCCAGCCTGGGTCAGGAGGCAGAACAAGGACGTGCACATTGCTATCCCAGCGGCAGTTTTGCCTGCAAGCTCTCGGAGACCACACAATAGAAGTTTTCAAATAGGAAGTTTCAAGTAGCCACGGTGTAATGAGATCAAGACTGCCAGCATGTAGCATGACAGGAAAAATATCATTTATGGCCGGCTTATGAATCGTATTTGCATAAAACTTATGAACCCAAGAGCGCACACTCCCTACGCAGGGAAAATCAACAAGAGCTCTCCTGGCTTTTGTTTTCTCTGGATGGTGGCAGCCTATCAGATGAATAAGTCTTTGTGATGAGAGATTTCTCCAAAGCGGAACAATTCTACTCATAATGGATTCCTAAATACACGAATGCATTCATTCAGACACTCCCTCTACTGCTGCATTGTAGAAATAAAGTCTTTCCGCTTAAACTGTTTTACAACTCTTAAATCCCTGCCCACCCACTGACACACCCTTCATACCCCACCTTCATATCCACCCACCCTTCCAGGCACAGAGCATCACACAGCCTGTACCCAGTGTATCCAGAGTATGTGCATATCTACAGAGGCTGGCCAGGGTGCTGAAAATCGCCTAAAGCCCTCATTCTCCAGGGCTGACCTTGAAACTCACAAGGGCATAGTCCTTCAATCCTTTTAGAGGAAAAACACCCTTAACAGGCTCAGGTGAATTTCTTCCTAGGTAAATTGAAGCAGTTGAATTATACGAAGTTTGAAGTCCGTTCTCCCATTTTAGAATTCTCAATTCCCTTCGCTCCACACTTCTCAACCTCACAACACAGCATAATACAAGCTAGCAAAGAGTAGGCGTAGCGTCTGCTATGTAAGGACCTTCCTGTGCCTTGAGGGGGCACGAGCTTTTCTGCTAAAAACCCCCAAACCTTGGTTTTCCTTGGTCCCAGTTGCTACTGCACTCAAAGAGTCAAATAAATAAAAATGAATTGAAACCCTACTCCGGACATTTAAGATAATGCCCTTTATGAGTGTTTCTAGACCCAATGTGTCTTCAAAGCCCCTTGGTTTGACTGACTAACGGTGTGGACTAAAGGGAGCCAGTATTAAGATGGGGTAACATTTCTGGACCTCAGAGGTGGTTAGGACCACAGCCAACAGCATGGCTCTGGCGGGTTGATGGGGGCCAGGAGGGTGGACTGGAAGGCAAGAGGGTCTCCAGAGAGCTGAGCAGGGAGCCAGGGAAGATGCGTTAGGGCAGAGAGGAGAGTGAGGACCTGAACGTGGGCTCCTCCTGTGCGGGGCTTGCAATACCTCCTGCCCCCAGACAGCAGTATGGTTTAAAACTCCCTAGCCTAGTTGAGGCCAGAACAGGGATTGTAGATTCAAAAGCTTACTAAGGGATGGCGGCATAATCGTGGGAGACCTTGCTCCCCAGGGTGGGGAACAGAGCAGGGAGAGAAGGGGACTGTGTAGAGAGCAGACACCTGGCTCTAGCCAATTGCTGATTTTAACGCACAGGGACTCAGCATCCCAAGGTCCGTCATTTGATGTGAAATTTGCACATTTCAAATATTAGCAACTAAAACAAATTTAGAATATTTTGTGTTCCAGACAAAACACCTCGGTGGGCCGATTTGGAACTCCAGTAGGATTTGTACACAGGCCAGAGTAATCAAAGACATTTCACCAGTGATGGGATATGAGGGCCTGGCCTGGGGAAGGGCTGTCGGGACCTCAGATAATCTGTGAAAGGAAGACAAGTCACCAATGCCAAAATAAACCTCAAAGTGAGGAAGACTAAGAATATTTGGAGTAATGGAAAGCTTGGCTTCCTCAGGAAAATTGTATAGTCAGGGTCCGGGGACCCATGCTGTCCCAGGATATATATACCTGTGGTCAATACTGTTATCCCAGGAGCCACTTAGGGGGAAAAAAAAAAAAACACACCTCACTTCTGGAAAACATGAAGCTTAAAAGAAATTGCTTCCAATTTATACCAGAAAAAGGAAATGAGGTCAGAAAAAGGTGAGAATAAATCAAAATACTTACATTATAGGAAAAGCTACACCTATCTGTTTCTTGATTGCAGGAAACTGAGCAATGCTTTTCGGAGGCCAGACTGCAAAACACAAACCTGTTTAGCTACGGCTTGATTACAGGCAATTCATGCCCTGAGATTCCCCTCTCACTATAGTTCAAAGTTTGTGTCCTTTAAATGGTGAGCTGATGCTGTTGTATTACTGTGAATGCAGATGGATATTACAAATAAATTGGGCTGGGAAATCAATATTTTTTGAGCACCTACTATGTGCCAGGCCCTCTGGGGATGCTTCAGATATGACAACTGCTTTTGTTACTCATAGCATCTTTATGAGATAGGTCATTTTCATCATCCCCATTTTACAAATGAGGAAACTGAGGCACAGAATTGGAACACGACTTATTCAATGTCAGGGAGCTAATAATAAGTGGAAGAACTGGACTCTAAGCCAATTCAGTATAATAATAACAGCAGCTAATACTTCTTCTCTCCTCTAAGGGATCTCTGAGCTACCTCTGACCTGTAACCTTCCATAATTCACTCCAGCCTGTCTTTAGAGGGCTGTGAAGCTGAAATGAGATGGCACATGTAAGCACTTAACACACTGACCTGCCCAATAAATGCGATTAATAGTTGTTATTATTAATAGAAGTAACTGGATCTGGCATTCAGAAGGCTCTGGTGACTGCAAAGGAGGGAGACAGGAGGGACAGGGACAGATTGCCATGAACTGGGAGGTGGCTGGAGATGAAAAAGAGGAAGCAGCATGTATAGACTGCTCTATGGAAAAGTTTGGTGTTTGAAGTTTGTTTTCAAGAAAGTTGATTTAGCACAACTGCTATGGACTGAATTGTGTACCTCCCAAATTCACGTGTCGAAGTCCTAACTGCCAATATGATAGTATTTGGAGATGGCCTTTGGGAGGTGATTAAGTCATGGGGTGGGGCCCCATGATGGGATTAGTGCCCTCATTGAGAGAAGGTCTCTCTCTTTCCACGGCCAGAGGGCACAGCAAGAAGACGGCCACCTGCAAGCCAGGAAGAATGCTCTCACCAGACACTGAATCTGCTGCCAACTTGATCTTGGACTTCTCAGTTTCCAGAACTGTGAGAAATAAATGTCTACTGTTTAAGCCATCCAGGCTATGGTATTTGGTGACAACAGCCCGAGATGATTAAGACAATGACTGTAAGTGGAAGAGGAGAGGCTGATGCTGCAAAGGACAAAGGTGCTGGTAAATGAAGAACAGCCCCAGGGCCTGGAGGGAAGAGCACCAGGAGCCAAGACAAGGTCAGCCCTGGAAAGGGGGAAGGATGTATCGTCCCCTGAAACAGGGGAAAGAAGAAAGTGGGTAGATGACCCTGATATATTTTGATGTGAAAGGAAGAAAATTGAGGGACTAAAGTTTGACCTAATTCCAATGGAAGTGGAGAAAATGTCGTGGCTGACAGGGAGGAGAGAAGGAAAATGCTGGGTGTGGACGAGCTAGAAAAAAGGTGGCATGGCTTCCGTGGGGAACCGTAACCATGGTTCCCTAGATTTTCCAGCACAGCCCTGATTTTAGGATTCTTCCCCATCACCCTCTGTAAGTACATTCATGTGGACACGCATACTTGCCAGATCTTATGCCCAATTTGGGATTCAAAAAAATAGTCCTACCAACCAAGGGTGAATAAAAGTAATGATGAGCAGCCTGAAACAGACATGAGATTAGACTGAGCAAATGTGCACTGGATTCTATCAGTCAGGCTGGGGAACTCTAGCTCCACAGAACAGTCCAGAGAACCAGAAGCAGGGAAGGCTTTGCAAGGGGGACATGGTGGAAAACCAAAAATGATAGGATTCCATGGCAAAGATGAGAAGCAAGGCATTAGGATGGGAGCACCTCTTTCCCTATCCTGACCCAAAGTAAAGAAAGCTTACCTTATACTCAAGATTTCTCAAAATGTATTCCCCTTGGTCAAACAAACTTAGGAAGCACAGTGTATTTTCTCCACAGAGGATTTATATTACAAGTCACTGTGTTAAAGTCTCTGAGAAGTCCTGCAGTAAACAAACTTTGTGTCTGATAGTGAAACACATACATTTTAATGAAACTGATCTTTGGGAAAATACTAGAGGTACTTGGAAGGGCTACTTTAATCATCTACTAAGGGTTGGGGTGGCATTGAGTCGGTAAGGGACCTGCTTAAGAAACAACAGATGGGCCCTAAATGCCTGCTATGAAGAGTGGGACCAGTGAACTGCAGGAGTTTTGTTTTACTGAATGCAATATGCAGGTCTGGGGCCAAGACAAACATTTTCTGGACAAAGAAGAAGAAGCTGGATTTGAATGAGGAAAGGACAGGTAGAAGGACTTCCATGTGTGCCAGGAAAATGGAATCTTGTAAAGAGGTACATCGAGTGGGGATATTTAAGATACCTTTCTATGAGTATGGGGGACAAAGCTTCTTCTTCATTTCTTTCAAGAAAATTTCAGCAAAGGCTGAAAAATAAAATCACAAAATAGCTGCATGTAGTTGAAATTCCCTTTGAAAATGGTAAGGGAGCTGAATGCCACATGGCATGGAGTTGAGATGGCAACGTGTTAAGATGGGGTAGGGGTGATGTCTGTCCAACTGGGTTCTCTCTGTTCAACCCAGTATTTCCCAAACTTATTTGTCCAAGAACCTGTTTTCTTTTCTTATAACACCTATTAACATCTCAGAACTGGCATTCCTCAGATGCAAATTTGGGAACACCTGGTCTTACTCATTCCACTTGCATATAATCTGACTAAAGTAGAAAGTTCTAAGTTGAGAAAGTTCTAAATTTGCCTTCTGGCAGAAATAACCAAGGGTAATATTCAAAATACCTAACAAGTCCAGCATGAGTTCCAATAAATGAGTGGGTAACTGTCAGACCTGAACATTCAAGCTGAATGTCAGCCCTACAAAATTCTATTCTTTTCTTAGGCTACGTTTAATTCTGGCACTGGAATTTAGACTTATCTCTTAATAGAACTGGAAGGAACCTTGGATATCTTATTCTTCAACTACCTCCTTGGATACAAGAGATAATAAATGGCAGGTTGGTGGCATAGTTGGGGCTGAAACCCCAACCCACTAATTATGGGGAATACTAGCAGTTACTCCATGAACTGCAGTGAATAAATCCCTACTAGGAATCCAAGACCCAAATCATCAAATACTGCCCTCTTCCTCTTCACCCACCCTCCTCACCTACCATCTGTTTTGGGGCTACAGTTATGCATAAACCCTGCATTTAGGAGCAAGACCACAGCAGTTGGGCTTTGCTTGGATGTGGAAGAAGGAACTCTTTGGACCTGTGTTAGTTAGGATGGGTTAGGCTGCAGTCATAAATAGACCCATACAGGTTGTGGCTCAGCACAACAGAAGCTTATTTCTTGCTCACGTGATAGTCCAGAATGGTTCCAGTTCTGGGGAGCTGGGGGATGGGGACAGAAGCTCTTCAGTTATTCAGGAACCTAGGACGTAGGTTCCTACGTCACCTTCAGCATGTAGCTTCTGAGGTGGCTCAGGGGTTCTCCATCTCAGTCAGCAGGATGAAGGAGGACGCATGGTAGCATGTGAACTAGATTGGAAGCCACACACATCACTTCTGCTCCACTCCCATTGGCTGGAACTCAGTTTCGTGGCCACGAGAGAGGACGGGAATGAACCGAGGAAAGCGAAGGAAGACATTTTGGTGAGTAGATCCTTTGACCTTCATTTTCCCATTAACTTATGAAGCATGAGGATTTAAGACATCAGCTTCTCCATCTGTAACTGTGAATAAAATAGAAAGAAATGACAATCAGCTTCACTGGTGTCTTTTTTTCTTTTTAACTTCCTAATGTTTCCGGTAGCCTGGTTTATGTTTAGGACAGAAACTGACAAATGCTGATAGTAATGTAGAGTTCTTCTCCGAATCCTTATATGTTATATGTCCTAATCCTTAGGACAAAAACTGACAAATGCTGATAGTAATGTAGAGTTCTTCTCCGAATCCTTATATCCTGATCGCCCTCCCTCCTTCCCCTCCATTCTATGAATGAAAGAGAAGTGTTGGATACTAGAAAGCCTATTGATCTAACAGACAGAAGATTTAGGTTCAAACCCTTCCACTTCCTAGCTGTATGACCTAGGGCAAGTCCATTAGCCTTTTGGAGCCCCAGTGTTCTTTAATTATAAGTTAAAAATTTACATAGGAGCTCCACCGAGATATCTAGTCCCAGAAAGTGTAAGAGTCTCCTCCATCAGTTCCCATGTACATTCATATTAGGGTCCCTCTTGGAGGATGCATTTCAGGAATGGATTGGCATTGCTCACATAGGTTGACAAGTGCTCTATTTTGGGGCTGGGGGGGATGGAAGGCTAACCCAAAGATACCATCGAAGTGTCACACTTGAATGGGGCCATTTTAGTGAGTCATCTGTCTCTCCTTGAAAGTAGAGAACAATTTTTCCATAAACTTGGTTTTGTTTTTTGCCATTTCTAAGCCCCTGGTAGTCTGTCTAAATTTATAGTCATTTTGTGTTTGAGTCAGTCCTTAAATTAAGATACAATGCAGGGGACTTCCCTGGCGGTCCAGTGGTTAAGACTCCGTGCTCCCAATGCAGGGGGCCTGGGTTCAACCCCTGGTCAGGGAACTAGATCCTGCATGCATACAGCAACTAAGAGTCTGCATGCCGTAACTAAGACCTGGCGCAGCCAAATAGATAAATATTTTTTTAGAAAAGATACAATGCAGAACATAGACTTGGAGAACTGGAGTATGCACAGAAAAATCAGTGAAACTCATAATATGTCATGAACTTGGGGCACATTTTTATTTTCCAAGATACATCAAGCTTCAGGATAAATTTTTTTGTACTTGTAGTATCAGTGATCCTGATGGTAATGATGACAATGATGATGATTTTGCATTAAGGATATAGCACTGATTTAATAGGAATACAAATAAGGGTGGTGGTTGGATAGAGACGGTTGTGGTTAGACTTGTCAAAAGGGAAAATTATGAAAAGATACATGCACCACAACGTTCAGAACGCTATTAAGTACAACAGGCAAGACATGGAAGCAACCTAAATGTCCATCAACAGATGAATGGATGATGAAGATGTGGTACATATATATACAATGGAATGTTACTCAGCCATAAAAAAGAACAAAATAATGCCACTTGCAGCAACATGGATGGACTTGGAGAGCATTATGCTAAGTGAAATAAGGCAGACAGAGAAAGATAAATACTGTATGCTATTGCTTATGCGTGGAATCTGAAAACTACAACAAACTAGTGAATATAACAAAAAAGAAGACTCACAGATGTAGAGAACAAACAAGTGGTTACCAGTGGGGAGGAGGGAGGGGCAATATGCAGGGTGGGAGGCACAAACTATAAGGTGTAAGATAGGCTCAAGGATGTAGTGTACAACACAGGGAATATAGCCAATATTTTCTAATAACTGTAAATGGAAAGTAACTTCAAAAATTTTATAAAAATTAAAATATTTTTTTAAAAGAGGAAAATTATGAGCAAAATAGTAGAAAGGCAGAAATAGACATAGTTTACTAAAAGACAGTGGAAATTGATTTGGTTAATGAACACTTCTTTTTTTAAATTAATTAATTAATTAATTTTATTTTTGGCTGTGTTGTGTCTTCGTTGCTGCACATGGGCTTTCTCTTGTTGCGGAGAGCAGGGGCTACTTTTCATTGCAGTGCGTGGGTTTCTCATTGCGGTGGCTTCTCTTGTTGCAGAGCACGGGTTTCAGTAGTTGTGGCATATGGGCTCAGTAGTCGTGGCGCACGGGCTTAGTTGCTCTGTGGCATGTGGGATCTTCCCGGACCAGGGCTCAAACCTATTTCCCCTGCATTGGCAGGCAGATTCTTAACCACTGCACCACCAGGGAAGTCCCTGAACACTACTTTGGTAGAAGGAGCAGACAAGAGGAGGGAGAGAAGCTCAAGAGAGGCAAAGCAAGAAAACCGACAAGGGCAGAGGAGACAAGGGTCAACCGGCATTTAGAATCCATTTCTATTGCCTCCTAGTATATATGTGCACAGCAGAAGCTAGAAAACAAAACACGACATTCCTCAGACATTTTCCCTCCCTCCGAAAGTGGGGTTGTGGATGTAAACTGGGTTCTACCAACAAGGGCCAGCCTGCTGTGAGTATGCAACCTGTGTGAGCAAGGTCCCCTTGCTCAGCAGGGCTCCAGGTTCAGTTTAATGCTCTGCTGTCAAGGTCTGGAAATCCTGAATAATTTTAGCTTTGAATTTGTGTTTTATAAGTGAATTCCAACGGGACAACAGAGCATGTGTGTGAGCAGAGGAGATACACACAGATATGGGTGTCTGTTACTGTTCCTTGCTGCCCATTCCCATGTAGCTTTAGGGGGACCCCATGAACAAAGAATCTACGTAGGAGGACATTTCCCCCTCCTCCAAGCCCCTGGCAGCCACTAAACTACTTTCTACCTCTATGGACTTACCTATCCTGGATAGTTCATATACAAAACTCAAAATGAGTACCCAGTAAGGACATTACCTACACAACTGAATAAGCAGGGCTTTCCACTTAGGCAGAACTTCCTTGAATACAGAAAGAAGGTAAAGACATTTTAAGATACATGAAGCACCAAGGTACCCTTATCATATCGTTTCTTTGCATATTTTTTACTTGCCTAGAATTAGGCAACCACTTATGCTGAAAATGAGGGAAAGGGAAGCTATGGTAACCCCATAGTTCCTTTTCTTTCTGTCTGTCCTTGCTCACAGTAAGCCGAAGGCACAGAGTATTGGTGGAATGTGTACATGTCAAAAAGTGAAATAAAAACAGTTGAGTTAGGGAATTCCCTGGTGGTCCAGTGGTTAAGACGCCACGCTTCCACTGCAAGGGCCATGGGTTCGATCCCTGGTCGGGGAACTAAGATCCCACATGCTGCGGCACGGCTTTAAAAAAAAACAAAACACTTGAGTTAGTTATGTGCAGTGTTTCCATTGCTCTGATAAGAATAAAATATATATGCATATAGAAGCTATAAAATACAAATTGTGTGATTTTGGTGATTCTACATGCAAATTAAAGTCTTGTATTTGAAACTGGCATGGCACAATGTAAAGATGAATGGTAAAACTCATGCTAGTAAATTTTTAACTTCTTCTCTCTGAGAAAGACATGAAATAGCAAATAAAAAACGCAAGTCAAGAGAGAGACTGCAGAAGAAAGGGAAAACCTTTTTATTTTAGTACCTGGAACAGTACTTTTCTTCCTTCTTTTTGAACAAAGGGCCCTGCGTTTTCAATTGCACTGGGCCCCATATATTACGGAGCAGGCCCTATCCGTCAGTTTGATTTCCTCATGTGAGATCTGGGAGGCAAGATAGTGTGGACGCCATCTTCCTTCATCGCCACTGCTTTCCACGCGATTGCCACTGCCTGACGCAGCCATGGCTCATGGTTTATGCTACTTTCATCACAAGATGAAAACAATAAGAATCCTAGAGTAAGGTTTAAATGAGGTAGGGTTCCTTCCCTATTTCAAAGGTAATTCAGGGTTTTGAGTCTAATACTATTCTTGAATTAATTTTCATTTTTATCGAGGTAATCCTTTTATATAATTGAACATTTCAAATAACATATGATTTTTTAAATTGAGTTGTAATTTGCATACCATAAAATTCACCTTTTCAAACAGTACCTTTCTGGAATTTTTAGTATAGGCACAAGGTTAGGCAAACATCACCACTATCTAATTCCGTAATATTTCCATCACCCCCAAAAGAAACCCTGTACCTCCTGGCAGTCGCTCCACATTGCTCCCTCCCTTAAGCCCCTGGCAACCACTCATCTCCTTTCTGCCTCTGTGGATTTGCCAATTCTGGATATTTCATATAAATGAACCCATACACTATGGTCTTTTGGGTCTGACTTCTTTCACATAGCATAATGTGTTCAAGGCTCGTCTTAGTGTCATCAGCTATCAATATTTCGTTCCTTTTTCTGGCTGAATAATATTCCATGACATGGATATGCCATGTTTTGATTATCTATTCATCCACCGAAGTATAAAGTTTAAATGAAAAGAGTAATCCCTTGCTCCGGTCTTTCCTTCTCCTCACTCTTACTCCCCAAAGGAAGCCACTTTCTACTCTTGTCATTTCTCCTGGTCTGTACCTCCCTGTTTCCACATATCCTCTTTATACTGCTATTTATTTGTAATTTTAAGATATTTATTATATTCCTACTTGGGAAGATGTGTCACTTTGACACCTCCACACTGACCTATTTTTTCTTCTTCCTTTCTCTTAATATAGTTATATGGACAATTTTTGGTTAAATCAGTATGTATTTAGTGGCCAGATTATTGTGACCATGTAAAATACTGTTCACTGCTGAGTCAAGAATTATACCATTATCACTTCTACTTTTCAGAGCCAGGAGAGTCATGTCTCTTCCTGATCTCCACATGCTGGGATGCGACAGGCTCAGGCCTTGGACCACTTCTTTTCTCTCTTTATACTCACTTTCTAGCCACCCTCCTGGCTTTCAATATTATCCAAATGCTTATGACTCTCAAATTTATATTGTCAGACTCATCTTCATTTGCATTCCAGACACATGTCATCCATTGCTGACTTGACATTTCCACTTGGACGTCCCACAGGTACCATATACTTAACTCGTCCAAAACAGAACCCCTACCTCCTTTCCTCTGGAGCCACAGAATTCCCCATTTCAGGAAATGGCGCTTCCATTCTTCCAGTTGGTTAGGCTCCAAACCTTGGAATTATCCCTGTCTCTTTTTTTCCCCTTTCATACCCTCTATCCAATCCACAGAAAATTTGGTCAACTCTTCTTCAAAATATATAAAAAATCCAACCACTTCTCATCATGCCCTACTCTTACCATCCCAAGTCCAGGACACCATCAACTCTCACCTACACTATGGCAACAACCTCCTGACTGGTCTCCCTACTGCAATCCTTGCCCCCCGATAGTTACCGTCCACACAGGAGCCGGAATCATCCTTTTAAAATGTGAGTCATGTCATGTCACTCCTCTGCTCTAATCTCTCCAATGGTTTTCTGTCTCACTCAGATAAAATGTGCTGTAAGATCTGGCTCTGCTGTGTCTTTGACCTCACCTCCTTCCACTCTTCCCCAACTTACTCTGTTCCATCAACATCGGCTTCCTGGCCACACATGGAACACGTTAAGTGCATTCTAGCCTCAGGGCCTTTGCACTTGCTGTTGCCCCACACAGAATGCTTTTCTCCCATATAGCAGCATGGCTGTCTTCCTTACTTCTCTAATGTCTTACCTGCTCAAATGTCACCTTATTGGGGTGGCTATTCCATTAGCCTGTATAAATCAACCCCCTACTGTGACTCTCTCTATACTCCTAATCTTGCTTTATTTCTCCTCCAATATTATCTCCAGTATTAGTATCACCTGGCACATTATATATTTGCTTATTGTCTGCTGTCTTCCCCTGGAAGGCAGGCATTGTCTGTTGTATGTACTACTGTATATCCAGTGTCTAGAATGCACCTGAAATACAGTCAGCACTAGAATACAGTAAATATTTGATGACTGAATGAATTAATTTAAAAGTGTCAATAAATGCATGTATTCGATCTACAGGTTGAATCTGGAAGCAGAATTTCATATTCTGCACTTAAAAATTCTATGTAGTTTCCCCTCATAAATGCCTCCCTGGTTCGTAGGACTCTGTGTTTATGTGTCATTCTCTTCCACAGCCTGAAGCTCCTCAGAGGAATTCACAGTGCCTGGCACAGAAGAGACCCTCAAATGTCCGTGGGACTCTAAGATCTCAGGGATTTAAAGAACTAATGGGTATGGCTGCTCATAAAGGTAACATGTGGCTCATCCTCCAGATACATTTAAGGAGTGAACCCAATACATCTGAGATGGAGAATTCTCCAACCTCATCCATCCATTCATCCAGGTATTCATTCAAGCATTCAATCTGATATGTATTGAGTACCTTCTCTGCGAAAGTCTCTAGTTCCTACAACTTTCTATTGTATCTAAATGACCTGCCCTCCCCCATTACCAGTCGAAATATTATTTCTTGTTCTGACCTCAGTGAAGCTGGAGAACAGCTGGGTACCAGCATCTGTCTAATCACCCTTCATCCCTTGGCAACTATTAAGACATGCCAGGATGCTCTTTGCTGAGGCCTCTCAAATTTAAAATGGGGACACTCGCTATTCAAACTAGAGAGCCTTGACATTTGAATACTTGCCCCTCCTTTTTCCTGCCTGAGAGAAACGCCTGGTTGTTGACTTTCGGGGTCAGGTATAGGCAGCCCACCCTTCTGTAGGGCTGGTGTTTGGTTTGGCGGATTGATTTCATAGACAATGGGCACATTTTCATAAGTCATCACAGCAGGAAGTACCCACCTCCTTGGAAGCAATGTGTGACAGCATGAGAGAAGAGGGGTCATACTTTCTGTATGGAACTTGAATTCTATTCAGCTGGTATGGAGCAATTTTTTAAATGTGGGCACAGAGATGAGGCCAAATTGAAAACCAGACCCCCAAGTCTAGCAGGGGGGCTATTTTGTAGTCGGGTCTTTAGAAGTTCTCTACGAAGTCATTGGGCTCTCGGTACATCCTTCCAAACTCCCTGCTTTAGTTGCAATGAAAAGGTGTCCTTGGAGTGAGTTTCCTGAAACTCTGCTGTGTTATGTAAATAAACTCGTTTTATAATCAAGTGGTGTGGGGTTTTTACTGTAGGGCCTTGTTTTTAGGTCAGAGGTCAAGAAAGCAGGGCAAGCACCAATCAACATTATTGTTTTGCAACAATTACTCACTGTTTTTGTTATCTTCTAAAAGGAGACCATTTGCAGGGTAAAGGGATGTTTTACTGCAAGAAACAAGAGGCAAAAATTCATTCTTAAAAAAACCCAAAAGCTGAACCTAATTCTTTTATATTAAGAGGGGATTCTTTGAAGCTCTCCTGTTGTATTTTAAATGATTCCGTTTACACAGATAGCTACGCATATACATACAATTTGTTTCACAACCAGCTTTTGGTTTTTGTTTTTTGCTGCCTGGTTCAGAGCCATTGTGTAAAAGACTATCATTTGTACGTGAGACATTAGTAGGGGAAATGGGCTCGTCTGCCTAGAAAGGTGGAGGGTGGGGGGGTGTCAGTATAAAAAACTGACTCCAGTGCATTTGCCTGTGAAAGGACCTATTCAGCCGTAGCGAGGTGGAGTTGCAGCCCTGGGCCACACTGTTGGGAAGTGTTCCTGGACCCGCAGGTGGGGTAGGCCTGGGGCTGGTTCCTGGTACAGCTCCTGGCTTTGACTAGGTTCCTTTTGTTTTCCTCTGGGAGGTTGCCTCCGCAGTCCAGAAACCTGCTTGTGGCTGGTTCTCCTGCCAGGTGCTTCCGTCCTTGGAAAGGTATGGGCCGTGAACACAGGGACAGCTCAGTTAGGACACACAGTTTGTAATTTAACGGATACATTTCTCTAGATATGCACAGCCTTCCTTCAGAAGTATTCTTTCCCCTTGACCTCATCCCTAGAAGTTACTTTCTTTTGCTCTAAGACATTTTCAGAATCCCGTGTTTATTAGCCTAACTTCCCAGCTCTTATTCTGTTCCCCGTCTTACCGGAAAGTCCCAGATCAGAGCTTTCCACCCACCTGGTGCCCTCAGCCTCCATGGGAGCTACATCCTCTTCACAAGGATGGAAGCAGGTTGGGGAGTCTTCTGGATTGAGTCCCTCAAAGCTCCTATGCAGTCAAGTCACCCATTGGTACCGGGCTAAATAAGCACTGTTTTTGATGGTAGATAAATTCAGGAATAGATAGAAAAGAAGCAAGTTTCAGGGAGTTAAGTAACAGACGACTACAAATTTCTTTCTTAATTCTACCATCAACTCCCTGTGTGACCTTGAGTTTCTAAGATGTATCATAAATGCAGAGAACCTCAGATAACTTCCCAGGGCTATTTTGATCAATACATATTAATTGGCTAAGGAATGCGGTGATTACAAATGATTTTGTAAATGCAAAGCTTTATACATACTAAGTAATTTTTCTGCATGACTTACTAATGACTGGACTAAAAGCTACAGAAGGAAGTCCACATTGTCTCTATAATAATATATATACATATAAGATAAGATATGTAATAATATCTTGTATAATAATAAGAGCTAACAAATATGAAGCCTTTATGTCCCAGGAGCAGAGCTTAGGTTACCTCGTATAATTTCCCCAACAACGCTTACAGGTCAATATTTTCATTTTCCCCATTTTAGAGATGAGGGCACTGAAGCACAAAGGAGTTAAATAATTTCCCAAAGTCTTGCAGACAGAAAGGGCCAGAGCTTCAACAATTCATTTTCATAATTGCTCTTCTCCACTCTGCTGTAATGCCCCACCTAGATCTGGAAGTCTCTTAAACTACTGCAGAAAAGTTGGGTAATTGTGTTTAATTAAAATCTTCAGTCCATCAGATGAAATCATGAACACCTGTTGAACGATTATTTTGGTAGTTACACATCTTAAACCATTTAATTCTCACTTCAACCCTAAGAAATTGGTACTTATTCCCTGTATATGGATTAAGCACAAAGATGTTAAGAAACTTGTCCATGGTCACAGTTAGCAAGTGGCAGAGGCTGGCTTTGAACCTTGGGTAATCTGGATCCAGAGTTTGTGCTCTTTACCCATAAGTAACCCAACCAATGACCAAGAGTGTAGAGCAACATGTAGAATCCCGTCCCTGTCTCAAGGAGTGGACTTGACCAATAAACTAACTGTGTGATTTTGGACCGCAGTTTCTTCATCTGTAAAATGGACGTTCTCCAAAGACCCTGCCAGCTCTGTAGTTCTGTACTTTAACAAGTCTGCATTTCTTTTTCTTTTTTTTTTAATATTTATTTATTCATTTATTTAGGCTACTCTGGGTCTTAGTAGCAGCACGTGGGATCTTCATTGAGGCATGAAGGATCCTTTGTTGCAGCATGAGGGATCTTTAGTTGCGACATGAGGACTTCTTAGTTGCGGCATGCATGTGGGATCTAGTTCCCTGAGCAGGGATCGAACCCAGACCCCCTGCATTGGGAGTGCATAGTCTTACCTACTGGACCACAAGGGAAGTCCCAAGTCTGCATTTCTTAACAGGAGTCTGGAGAGCAATCTTTGCAGCTTCAGGAACAAGTGGGTAGCAAACATCGCAATTGTAGGAATTTGAGAAGACAAAGTCTACACAAGTTTGGTGCTTCCTGCAGGAGCCGTGGGATGCTTGAAACCAGAGGTGTTAGTAAGACTTCCAGGAGGTAAAACCTCTTGGCAAGAGAACAGTGTTGCGTTCCCAGGAGAAGTGAGAGCTGGTGAGGGCTTTAGAGGTGTGGTACAGAGGGGCTGTGGAGGACTCACCTAGAGTAGAAGGTAGGAAAATGGTTAAAACAAGAAGAAGAAGAAGTGTTTTGTGAAGTTGGATGTGATATTGGGAAAGGAAGAGAAGTTGCAATGTTATCATTCATGAAATGCAAATCTTATAGTAAGGGCAGCACATAAAGAAAGAGCATAAGGGCTTTGGAATGGGACAGACGTGGGTTTGATCCCACTTCTGCCACATTTTAGCGTGATCTAAGTGCCTTAATTTTCTCCTTGGTAGAATAGGGGTCACATAACACGGAGCAAAGACTCAATAAATGCTACTTTCCATTCCAACCAGCCAGGATTGCTTCTCTCCCGTCCCCACCCTCACCCCAGACCTAAGAAAGTCAAAAGCCAATGAACTCTTAGCAGTGATGCAAAGCTTTGATCTTAAAAGAGATCATCCACCCCTGTTTTTCCTTTCAAATTGCACTAGGCTCCCCAAAGAACTTCACCCTGAGCTCCAAGAGGAAGGGATGGGAAGACAGGGATGAGTAGCAAAAAAGCAACCCGAGATTAGAGGAGACCAGCTTGCACCAGAAAGGTAAACCCGGGGAGTCTACTAAGAAAAGACGTAATAGTAGTTCCTCCCTCCTTGGTCCTGTTTCCCCACTTGCACCCGGGGTAGGGCCTGTGGTGGCCAACAGCTGACTGGCTCCACTGGAGAGGGGGCTGTCAGAGGAGCAGCCTCCATCATCCTTCTGTCCAGGGTCCTCACAACAGAAGAAAGAGCAGCCTTGACGTTACTCAAAGGGACGAGTGGGATGAGGCAAGAGTGTCACATACATAGATGCAAAAAGGCAACTTGGAGAGAGTGGAAGAGCCTCCCTGTATTAGTTTCCTACTGCTGCTGTAACAAATCATCACAAACGATGGTTTAAAACAACACGGACAATTATCTTACAGTTCTGGAGGTCAGAAATCTAAAATGGCTGGGAAGGCCAGCTGTCGTTCTGGAAGCTCTAGGGGAAAACTCATTTCTTTGCCTTTTCCAGCTTCTAGAAGCTTCCTGTGTTTCTTGACTTCTAGTTTTAGATTAGTTCCCATCTCTGCTTCTATCTTCACATCTTCTTCTTGGACGCTGACCCTCCTGCCTCCCTCTTGTAAGGACCCCTGTGACGACATTGGGCCCACCTGGATAATCCAGGATCTCGCCCCACCTCAAGAGCCTTAATGTAATCACATCTGCAAAGTCCCTTTTGCCTTGGAACGTAGCATCTTCACAGGATCCAGGGATTAGACATCTTTGGAGCAGGCCATTATTCAGTCTGCCACACTATCTAAAATTTGGTAACCAGAAATCTGATTTATCTCCTTATTCAATTTGTAATCTCAAAACAACTCACTTCACTCTAAACCTTGCTGTCTCCATCTGTAAGAAGGAAGTGACCCTATTTTTCTTGATTCCTTTTGGGCTCGTTGGGGTCATCTACATAGGCTGTCCACTCTTGTGCCTTGTGTGGTGTAAGGGAATGGTAAATGTTGGATCGTCTCCCTCTTCTCTAGCACGCAACGGATAGGCATTATAGGGTTAGAGGCTGGGAGGAGGCACTTGGACCCTTGGGAGCTGTCACAGGTCGAATTCCTGGGAAAACAGACGTTGAGACTGAGATTTGTATGCGGGACGTTTATCGGTGGGTGGTCTCAGGATCAGCACCTGTGGGGTGTGTGGGAAGTAGAACTGGGGAAGTTGGGCTGTGATAACGATGCAACAAAGGCCTCAACCTACCCAATGGGGAGCTCAGAGATGACTCATGTTAGGCTGAGGGGCTGAGCTTCTATATCCCTGCAGGTAGTCATTATACGAGGGTTGCCTGGGGAGGGGCATGACATTGGCCTAGGAGGCTTTCTCCCACTGAGGGTACCCCGGGAAGAGAACACATCAGCAGCCAGTGCTTCCAGAAGCTGGAGGAACGTGTGCCCCAGTTCTGCAGCAGGCACCTGGGGAATGTCCCCTGGTATCCACTATAGCAGCTAACCTTTCTGTCTTATTGAGCGAAGACCAGAGAGAAAACAGACCATAAGGGTCTTGACAGGCTGTATAGTGCACAGGCTCAGAGGCTCAGAGCTTGTGCTCTCAGGCAGGTAAGTCTGACTTCATATCTCATTTCTACTTCTTCCCGATGTGATTTGGGGATGTCACTGTACCTCTCTGTGTCCCTGCTTCCTCATCTCTAAATTAGAGGGTAATAGTATTAATCTTAGAATTGTCGTAAGGATTAAACAGATAGTCAGTGTACAATTCTCAGCAGTGCCTGACATCTGATGGGTCCCATACATGGTAGATTTTGTGGTTAATAATATTCTCACAACTCCTTTCCTACTTTATCTTTTCAACCCAAACCCAAGAGTTTAACATGTGAGCTGGAAAGGAAAGGGAAGAATCCTACAAGAATACCCATCGTGATTTGAGACACATGTCACTAAAGCCGGCGGTGGAGGGCAGAGATTGGGGCTTAGAGAGTGGGAAGAGGGGTGTTAGGAGCACACACCGGGAGCCAGGCTGCCTAAGTGAGACTCCATGCCACTCACAAACTGGCCGGATGACCTTGGAGGGTCATTGTGGGAATTAAATGACATCATGAAAGTAAAGCTCTTAGGACACTGCCTGACACGTGGTAGGTACCTTGTATGTTTGCCATTATTATTCTTAGGCTACAATGTATCCACAAAGGCAATATTAAGGGAAGAGGCCCTTGATTTAGACCTTGCAGGTTTCCCAAGAAGTTTAAATCACTTGGGTATCCAGACTGAATTTCTGAAGTTGGCTACAAACTCTGTCTCTTCTGTTACTAGATTAAACCTCCAGTAGCACCAGTTCCCTGGCTTAAGTGTTTAATCATTTACAGCTGTCACCAGGTTGTCAAAGAGGGTGATGCTACCTTTAGTCTGAGCTGGGACTGGATGAAGAAAAGGGGCTTAGGTAAAATTACTCCAGGGATCAGCTATAGGGATTGGTGTTCTTTGAGAATCCTGGACCTCCCTTCAAGGTAAAATAAGGGTTGGTAAGAGAGACTAAACCTTTTATGCATTTTATGTCTTCTTCTTAGTTCCTTTTTTACCTGGAATGTTAAAACCTGAGGAACTTCAAACACCCCAACGCTTACGTATCTGCCACTTTCTCTTATGTTGATGTTCTCCAACTTTCTTTCTCCCCAGTCCAAACCCATGCTGGAAAGGGTTACAGAAGATGTGACTGATGAGAATAAAACTGGGACTACACTACTGAATCTGGAGACAGAGAGGGGGGCTTTACCTCCTTGCAGAGGGTCCAGGCTCCAGACTGAGAGCTCCTGCCCCATCCCCCACTCTCCTCTCCTTGCTCCTCTCTCTGCGTCAAAAATATCAGATATTTACTTTGATTTTCCTTTTCAAATGTGCTTGATTTTCAAGCCCACCTCGTGGGGTTCCTACCACACAGAATAATAAAAATAAGCCACAGGAATCCCAAGTCACGGAGCCAGTTTGTTGGACTCATTTAATCTTTCTCCAAGATTAACTCATTAATTTTATTTAGTTAAGAGTCACAGGAATGTTTCCCCTGCAACTATGGTGTCAAATTTTTTTTTAAGCAAGTTGAAAAAAAAAAAGCAAAGTACGCAATAAAACAAACGTGCAAAATATTTTGATAAGAGGGGCGCGATCATGCTGTCTGTATCTTTCAGAATCTGAAAAACTCCTAGTGATCCAAGTTTTTGGCATTAAGGGAGATACTTAGCAGACAGGATCACGCCCCTGATTTTTAACTTTGTGGACTTAAACTCAGTGAAAGTCAGTTCACAGAGTTATTATTACTAGGCTGGAATGGACTGTCCATTTCCTGTACTGGCTTTTCATATCAGAAGGCAGAGTTGACCTTAAATCTTGTCATTTTTATTTCCCAGAAAGAAAAAATGAGAAGAATAGGCAAACAGAGAGAGTCATGGGACTTGAAGGGAAAGCCCCCAATCAAAATGTGTCTGAAATCTATGCCCTACTTTCTACCGCCAATGCTGCTCTCCTAGGGCAGTCTACTGTTACCTCTAACCGAGACTATTACTTACAATGGCCTCCTAATTTATTTTCCTGTATCCATGCTTGCCTGACTCCTGTGTGTTTTTCCCACACACAATGGCCAAGGTGATTTTCTAAAAGTTTAAATCAAATTATGTCACTCCCCTGACTAAAAGTCTATACTAATTTCCCTTGCACTTCATGTAAACCCAAAATTCTTTCTGTGAATACATGGCCCTGCTTGTCCTTGCAGGCTCAACCCACTATTTTCTAGCCCCACTAGACTTCACTTCCTTAAGTAAGATCTTTCAGGCCTCAGGACCTTTGCACATGCTGTTTCCTTTATTTAGAAAGCTTCCCTCCATCCTATTCCCTTCTTTCAAGGGACTCTCTCTTCTCCTCCCTTAGACCTCACCTTAAATGTCACTTCTTCAGGCAGAAATTTCCAGACTATTCTATTTAAACTAGCCTTCTCATTCTGGTCATTAGTCTCTGTTTTAGTCTTTACATAGTATTTATCATGATTTGGCATTATTTATTATTATTAATTTTTCTTTTTTTCTGGTTTATTTTCTGCTTCGTGCACTTGCATGTAGAGGGCTAAAAGCATGTTTTTCTTATTCACCGTTGTATTCTTTCTGTCCAGCCGGGCAATTGGTACAAAGTAGGAACTCAACAAGTATCTTTATATCAAGAAATACTTTATTCTGATAGGAGGTTTTTTAGAAGGCTGCATTTTCAGGACTTCCCTGGTGGTCCAGTGGCTAAGACTCCACACTCTCTATGCAGGGGGCCCAGGTTTCAATCACTGGTCAGGGAACTAAATCCCACGTGCTGCAACTAAGACCCGGCTCAGCCAAATAAATAAATATATTTTTTAAAAGACTGCATTTTCCATGAAGTAGTCTGCTTTTAAAAGTTTAATTTTATTAAACTCTATATGACATGCTGAAGTGTCTGTTAAAATCTTCTAGCTATAAATTTCACTGAGATTGTTTTCATCCCCTTGTTTGTTTCTCATGTTTTCATCCGCTTGTTTCTCATGCTTTCTTGTCTTGTCCTTTGTGGATTTTATGAATATGAATGTTTGCTAGAATGTAAGCATCACTTTGCCTGTTTTGTTCACTGCTGCATCTCCGGTATCTAGAACAGTGCATGGCACATAGTAGGCATTATAAATAAATATATATATATATATATATATATATATAAATAAAAATAAACAGATGGGACCTCGTTAAACTTCAAAGCTTTTGCACAGTGAAGGAAACCATACACAAGACGAAAAGACAACCCTCAGAATGGGAGAAAATATTTACAAATGAAAAAACAGACAAAGGATTAATCTCCAAAATACACAAACAGCTCATGGAGCTCAATATCAAAAAAGCAAACAGTTCAATTAAAAAACGGGTGGATCTAAATAGACATTTCACCTAAGTGTGGGATTTTAAAACTAGGTAAATACAGAATTACACCAGAAAACCCATCAGGAATGAAGAATCAACTCGGAATATTTGTACAAGATTGAGATGCGTTAGGTCTGATTGGTCCTTCAGAGATTCATTCAAGGCACTCTGCCAGTGGTGCAGTAGGTTAGTGGCTGGAATAGAAATCTATTACTATTCTTAAGATTTTCTTTGTTGTTAAATTCTGGGCATGGTATAAGAAGCTAGATGGATTTCTTCCTCTTAGGACCAAGGTAAATCAGCTTATAAAAATTATTCAAGGACACCATGTCCCCAAAGAAAGGAGGAAACAAGAATAGGCATTATTTAAATCTTGCCTGGGCCATAAGCCTTGACAGTTGGCAAGCAGCCAGTGCCTGGACAAGTCCAAGTGCTTACTGTATTGATAGACGATGAGTTAGCAGTAGCAGAGGATCGCCATCACCATCACCATCACCATCACCATCATCACCATCAATATCATCATCATCACCGATGAAATCTGAGTTTTTAATCTAGGCATTTGAAAACAAGTGAAGCCTCCATACAATGTAAGCAATCGTCTGAGCTTGATATAAAGAGGTTCAAGTTACATTTGATCAGGAAATACTTTGGCTCTGTCTGCAATCAGGGTCAAAAGAAAAAAGAAAAGGGATTTACTAGATCTAGAAATGAGTTATTGGCCTAAGCAAATCTGGGCTGATTTCAAAATGATAATTTATGATAAGCATTTTGCTTTTAGAATTTTATTTTTTGCCTCTATTCCCTTATTGTTTTGGTCACTGTAGGAAAAAATAGGACTGATGAGGGTAAAAACATCTAAGTACCGCAGAGTTTGATTTAGCGTAGCAATTAGATACATTTTTACAAGTGCCAATAATTGTCCCCTAAAATAAACTGTAATGCTATGAAAATGGATGTCACAGTCAAAAATTACTCATCTATTTTGAAATCTAATTCATAACATCTACTTAAATATTTACAGATTATAGTAAAAAACTAAGAACTATTAAAATTATAAAATGTGTAAGTATAATTTATGAGGAATTTATCATTCGTGATTTAATTAAGCAGTTCATTGCAGCTGTTCAGGTTCATTCTTGAACAAAAATATCCTGCATCCAGCAATACTACTGAAAACCAAAAGTTTTACCACAACAGAGTTAGTTTTCTTTCTCCTTTTTTTTTTTTTCTTTTCTAAAACTGTGAAGAAAACCCCAAGAATCTGGGAAGTTGGAAGCTTTGTAAAACGTGGTAAAAATTAACGGAAGAGTAGCAGTGCTCCATGTTCAAGACCAGAGCCTTGGAATGGGATTCATCTGTAAGTCCTGATATGGCCCATGTTGGCTCCCCAGCTTACAGCAGCTGAGCTTTAGAATCGTTGAGAATCACTGATGGGGCTTACTAAAAATATACATGGGCCTGGAACCTCAGATTGTTAAATTCTAGGTTAGACCCTGGAAATCTATAGTTCGTAATGTTCCTCAGGTGTATCTGCTGATCTGCCATATTAAGAAAGTGCTAGTCTAGTTCCAGGGGATTTGAGAGATAGTAGAGGAACCTGAAATGGATCCATCATCCTGTTATCCATCAAATTCAAGCCAGCTTGGAGCCTGTGTTCTGAACCAGGCAAGAGCCCTCCAGGCTAGTTCGGTCCTTACATTCCAATGTCTCAGATTCCAGTGCTGAATCCAAGGTGAATGATGATAAGGGGATTGGCAATTAGCGGGCTTGGGGTCTAGTCTTCTTTGCTTCCAACCAGCTGTGTGAAATCAATCTCACTTGCAGCATATCCATCTATAAAACGAAGGAGTTGGGCTAAATGGTCCCTAAGACGCAGACTGCAAACTGGTGGCCTCAGGCCACATCCAGCCTGCAGACTGATTTCTCTAGGACCTACATGGTGCTTGAAAATGAATGTCAATTCGTTTCCCAGTAGGGAAATCGCCCCCTCCCCCCGCCCAGATCTAGATTTTCAGTTTCTCTTGGAAAATGGGAAATTCTGGGCAACAATGGGCCCCTCATTCTTACCCAACAAGTGTTGCGTGGTAGGGTAGGTTTGTTCCTTTTTAAAGAACCTTGAGGACCTTCCCTGGTGGTCCAGTGGTAAAGAATCCACCTTACCATGTAGGGGATGCAGGTTCGATCCCTGGTCAGGGAACTAAGATTCCACATGCCGCAGGGCAACTAAGCTCGTGTGCCACAACTACTGAGCTCGCACGCCTCAACTAGAGTCCGCGTGCCGCAAACTACAGAGCCCATGCGCTCTGGAGCCTGCGCGTCACAAATAGAGAAGAGAAAACCCAAACGCCACAACTAGAGAGAAGCCTGAGCGCAACAAAAGATCCCGCATGCCTCAACGAAGATCCTGCGTGCTGCAACTAGGACTCAACACGGCCAAAAATAAAATAAATAAATAATAACTAAATCTTTAAAGAAAAAGAAAAGGGCCACAAGCTCTTATATTCCAACGGTAATCACATTTCCTACCCACCAGCCTACTCATACATTTATGTTTCTGCTTGGTGCCTGCAGAGCTTGGAGCTGTTGATTCTTGCCCCAAGGTCATTCTCAAGACTAACATCCTTTGTCTCTAGATAGCATCATAAGGGTGGGTCCTTTAACCAGGCCTGTGTCTAACTGGCACCTCAGCAGCTGTTCAGTCCTCCTTAAAGTTTGAGTCAGGAAAGCAACTTCAGCTGTTCCTTTATCAGGGCCCAGGGAGTCTTTAAGAAAGAAGCAAGAGAGTAGGAGCTTGAAAGAATGTGGTGACTGCTTCTTCAGAAAGGATCCAAAAAGCTGAAGTTTCTATGTTTACAAATTCCCAAGTACAGTATACCCAAGTGGGCCTTATTTAGGCCAAATGTTTGTATCACTGGTTATGTGCTGTTCCACCAATTGCTAAACTGCCAGGTTTTTGCAAATTATAATGAAAATTGTATGGCACTGAGTCCAAAATCCTTGTACCAATATAATAATTGCTGTATGACTAGAATTACTGAAAGGAAGTGGCTTTTCTGGGAAAACAAAAGTGGGAAAAGTTCTTTTTTGCTTTTTCAGAAGCCTCTTCAGCCTGAAGGTGGGATAATTGGGGTTGAGGGACTTGGGAAATACTACTGAACTGATATAAACCTGATTGTGATTTAATCAGATCTCAGTTATTGGAGGGATTGACCTATTCAGGACATGTTTTTCACACCACTTCCTCTTAAACACCTTGCTCAAAACACCAAATGCGAAGAGTGGCCAGTGTAGATACTATTCTCAGCTTCCCCAGGCAAATTAGTGCCAAAAGCACACTCTCTATGGTCACTTGATTAAAATCAAACATTTCTTGGTTCCCAGTTATGGGCATAATTCTATGTTATAAAAGATGGATAAAATTTGAGCCCAGAAGCTAGGGTATGTTACAAATATCTATGCAAGTGACAAAAATACCCATTAGATGTTTTGAAGGATTCTACTGTTGAGAAAGGAACAACGTGCTATGGGAATGGGAGGACGGTATCATTTAGGTTGGGCCTGGAAGGATGGGATGAATTGGATGGTGAAATGACAAGGAGCATTTAGGCAAAGAGCCTGACAATAGCACATGTGTTTGAGGAAGCTTGCATGGTCTGCTATGACTAGAATTAAAGCTTCTTGGATGATGAGAGAAATAAAAAAGCATGAGAACTGGCAAGAAATAAGGCTAAATTACAGCCAGATTGAGAAGTGTTTTGAATGTCATATTAAAGCATTGGAGCATTTTTTTTAGGTAAGAGTGATACTCATTGAGGGTGTTTGAGATAGACATTGAAATTAGCATATTTTTATTTTAGAAAAATCACTCTCTCTGCAGAGTGCAGCATGGATTGGAGAGGTGGCGTGGGGGAGAGACAAAATTATTTTGAGGTTTCTAACTTAGATTTGTTATTATTTTCTTCCTGAAATGTAAAAGGTAAAATATTTATTGATTTAGATTTTGTTCAGTGATGCGGTTTAATGTTAGCTTAATATTAGAGTAAGAGACCTCCCTGGAAATTGAATTATTTTGTTAAAATAAAGGATATATATTATTTTATTCTAATATATATATTTTTAATTGAAGTATAGTTGATTTACAATATTATATTAATTTCAGATGTACAACATAGTGATTCGGTATTTTTACAGATTATATTCCGGTAAAAGTTATTACACGAAAATGCTTATAATTCCCTGTGCTATACAGTATATCCTTGCTGCTTATCTATTTTATACATAGTAACTTGTATCTCTTAATCCCATACCCCTAATTTGTCCCTCCCGGCTTCCCTCTCCCCTTTGGTAACTACTAGTTTGTTTTCTAAGTCTGTGAGTCTGTTTCTGTTTTGCATATATGTTCATTTGTATTATTTTTTAGATTCCACATGTAAGTGATATCATACAGTATTTGTCTTTCTCTGTCTGACTTGTTTCACTAAGCATAATATTCTCTAGGTCCATCCATGCTGCTGCAACTGGCAGAATTTCATTCTTTTTTATGGCTAGTATTCCATGGTATATGTACACCACCTCTTCTTTATCCATTCATCTGTTGATTGTCACTTAGTTTGCTTCCATATCTTGGCTACTGTAAATAGTGCTGCTATGAACACTGGGGTGCATGTATCTTCTCAAATTAGTGTTTTTGTCTTTTTCTGGATATATACCCAGACGTGGGATTGCTGGATCATATGGTAGTTCTATTTTTAGTGTTTTGAGGAATCTCCATGCTGTTTTCCATAGTGGCTGTATCAATTTACATATTCTAATATACTCTTTCATTAAAAAGTAGTGTAACTAAAAAAAATAACCACAATTCATTTATTTAAGGATTTCCCCCTCCTCTTTATGAATTTCCTAGGGTCTTTTCTTCTTCCTCCCCTTTTTCTTTTTCACCGATTCTAAGCAATTTTGCAGTACTTTGGAGTATAAAGTCTGGGCATTGAACCAGGGATGGTAATGTTTCAGATACAGGTTAGGGGTCTGAATGATCTTCGAGATCCCTGTTCTCTCCTGCTACAGATAGCTGAGAGTGTGATAAGACATATGGGATGGAAACTATCAAGTCAAATA
Source organism: Neophocaena asiaeorientalis asiaeorientalis (assembly GCF_003031525.2). Taxonomy (NCBI): domain Eukaryota; kingdom Metazoa; phylum Chordata; class Mammalia; order Artiodactyla; family Phocoenidae; genus Neophocaena; species Neophocaena asiaeorientalis. Next base: position 5,281,051 of record NW_020173388.1, on the reverse strand, counting down.
TGGAAATAAGCCAATAAATAAGAAATCTAATCATGACAACAAGTAGGAACGCAAAAGAAACATAACCCACTGAGAAGGAGAAAAAACATAACACACATACTAATATTTCTAGTATGTTTTACATTGGTCCATTAAATATGGAACCTGTTTCAGCCTCATGGAAAATGGGTGATTTTCAGTAGAGTCCGCCAATGAGAGGCCTTTGGGGATTTTGAAGGAAAAAGGAAGGCCTTACGTATAAAATACAATTACAACCATGTGAAGTATCTTCTTGCTGGGTCTGGTACTATTGAACTGCACTGAAACATAATTAAAAGTTCAATTCTTATAAAATATGGGAAATGACAGCTGATAAGGACTATAAGGCTGTTTCCTGAATTTCATATAACTTGGGAAATATTCTGCCCACTGAGATGCAAGGCTGAAGAAAAATTCCATAGAATGAGGAAAGGCCGAACTTAATATTTCATTATTTTGCTATTACTTTTATTATTTCGGAGATCTATTCACAAACTGCTTTGTGAGTATTTTCATTAAATATAATTATTGCTAATTATAAATCCATACTATCTTCATAAAAACAATACAATCTCAGACCGTTTTAGTTGAAAAGAGGACAAAGAACAGTAAGCACACTCACAGAGTTCACACTTTGAGCAAAGCGAAGTCACCTGCCTCCAAGTTCCTACAGGGTTCCAGTGATGGACACAAGGGCCCTATGCAGTTCTCTGTTATGTAATCTTAAAATCCACTGCTAATCCAAGATTATCTGCTCCCTTCCCACCAATACACCATGGCCAAGGTTAGGGCCTCCAAAGTCAGACAGGTTTGGGTTGCAGAGCTGCTCTGTTGCTTACCAGCTGTGTGGTCTAGAGTAAGTTAGCTAACTGTCCCATGCCTCAGTTTCCAAATCTGTAAAATGAAGACAATAATCTCTTAGGGTGGTTTTGAGTGTTAAATGAGAAAATTCATCTAAAGCAGGGTCTATCCACCTTGGCACTGTTGACATTTGGGGCTGGATAATTCTTTGTTGTGGGCCAGTGGTCCTGTGCGCTTTCAAATGGGTAGCAGCATCCCTGGCCTCCATCCACTAAATGCCAATATCCTCTCTGTGCTCCCCTCTCCCCCAGACGTGACAATTAAAAATATCTCCAGGCATTTCCAGTGTCCCCTGGTGGGCAAAACCGCCTCCCTCCCCTCAATTAATGATTTTAATAGGATACTCGGCACATAGTGTGTGCTCAGAATACATTAGCTATTATTATCATTTTGTATTGTCGTTAAGGAGCAATCTCTTTGTTTCTTTCTTTGGCCTTGATGAGAAGGTGCAGACAAATGGTCAAATGCATGGAGTAGGAAAGGATGAGCCACAAACCGTATCATCAGTTTCTGACAGTTTTGTTAAACATTGTGATTTCTTTTTTTTTTTTTTTTTTTTTTTTTTTTTTTCCACTAAGGGAAAAATGG